>NC_040035.1:18650186-18718187 GCF_003713205.1 Coffea eugenioides | reverse complement strand
CTCACAAATCAATACAGGCATATGGTCCATGTATGTGACACGGAAGTATGTTTTTCATTTGACTTGCTTTTAGACTATTTTACATTTGCATACAACCAGTTGAATTCTGTACTTTAATTATCTTATTTGCTTAATATTCATGTTCTCTCCAGTAGCATTCAATTTTTTTTTGGGAGCTCATTTTACTGGTTTCTGCTAATGTCTAGGTATCAAAGATTGATGTTAAGCAGGAAACACCAGTTGATCATGGAGAAATTGTATGCTGCAGTATTTGTTGTGGACCGGAAGCGAATTTTGGAAATGGCAAGTCTTGTATCTGGGTAGATCTTCTTGATGAGGACGGGAGGAATCTTTTGGCTGAATTTGCTCCTTTTTTTGAAGACCCGTCAATTAAAAAGGTAAAGATTTTTTGTATGTAATTCTGTGTGGGGCTCTTTGTTGCTCATCAGTTCTTCGAATGATTATATGCCATGTGGGGAACTGCACTGGCTTGTTTTTCTGTAGGTGTGGCACAACTATAGCTTTGATAACCATGTTATAGAGAATTATGGACTTAAACTTGCTGGTTTCCATGCCGATACAATGCACATGGCCCGATTGTGGAATTCATCAAGAAGATTAGAAGGTGGGTATTCTCTGGAAGCCCTTACTGTGATTCTTCTGTCATGTCCGATGCTAGGTTATGCCTTGGTGAAGAGTTGATTGATAAGGTGTCAATGCAAAACCATCTTTGGGAAGAAAAAAATATCTGTTCACTTGAAGCTCCTGATCTGTGCAGAGCAATGAGTGGTGTAGAAAGGTTGAAATTGAATGGGGAAACCATGCCCTATCCAACAGAGTTCAGGAAGCTGTCCAGGCAATGTTAAACTTTGTCAAAAGAGAGGGCCCCAAGGGATGGGATGACCCATGGAGTTAAATATCAACTTTTTTTTTCCTTTTTTTTTTGAATTGTTATGTCATTGAATTCAGGCAATGGTGGTCCTCCTTTTAGTTGTTTGATTTTTTTATAGGTACGGAATGGCATCTATAGCGAAGTTAGTAGATTAGTATAGTTTCTTTTCTTCTGAAAGAACTTAGAGTTTCAATGGAAAGTTCAAAGACTTGTATATCTGACATAATTGTGGCATGAATGAAGTGAAGGATTATTTGTTGTTCTACATTGGATCTCGGTGTTATTATATGGTGTGATTAATTTCTCTTTACCTATGTATTCCTAGCAATTAAAAGTGTTAGCATAGCGTAGCTTCTAAAGCAATATTCTAATGTGGTAGAATAGCTATCTTGACACTTTCAATTATCAAGAAAAATATTTTTGTTGGTAGATGAGATGCTATAACAACATAGTTTTCCTGACACATTTTAATGCTACGAGGCTATCCCCACATTGGAAGGGACAACACTCGTCCCAGGTGTGAGGAAAGGTAAAATGTCAGCTTAGATTATCTATACTGACACCTTTAAATGCCGCTAAAGGACATTTTTGTTGTAGTGTTAATTACTAGAGTAAGAGCATACAAGGACCCTAGATGTGTAGGGAATTATCTTATAACAACACCTAACAACACCCACACCCGCCTAGAGAACTCGTAACACCTTTAGCCACCAATTTCATGACAACCTTAATTAAAGACTGTAAACTATTTAAGTACAAATTTAAAGTTGCCAAGTAATTACTGAAAATCAAGAGAAATGTATTTTTAAAAAAATACCATCTCCAACTTGCTTAATGCTTGCATTCACATCCTATATATATTTTTATAAGTTCACAATCACCACAAGCTTCAATATATTAAAGAAAAATGCCACTTACACTTTGTAAACATGCTATAGAATATAAGAAAATGACTTTTCTTAATTCATCTCATAACAACAATTCCATCCAACACAAGCAAATGAGCCTGCTTAAGGAAGTTAAATGAGCTCAATGAAACATCAAAACAACCACAAAGATTCACCAAAAATTTGGTCAAACAATGTAGCAAATTTCAACCATGGTAAAATTGAAATAAGCCAATTAAAATCGAGAAACTTACTTGGGACTTGTAGAGTGCTTAAATGCAAAGCAATTGATGCAAGGAACCTGTAGACACCAAAATTTTTCCAAGAAAAAAATCAAATCATGTTTATTTTTATTGCTTAATTAATCATTTTTATTTTTGTGTTATTTTGTTAGAAAAAGGAGAAAAGGAAATAAAAAAGAAAGTAGATATTTTCTTTTGTTCCAAACCTAATCATATTCCTCAAAATCCAATAAAAAATTACCCTTAAAATCCAAGCCAAAATTCCCAAAAGCCCAAGGCAAAACCCAAAATAAAAGAAAGAAAGGAAAAGAGGCCCATTAGCCCATGCATTTTGTTAAAAAAAAAAAAATCTGTAGCCTCACGTTTCTTCTTCTTCCATTAGCAACGAACAAGAAAAAAGGCCGGCAGGATTTTTTTTTTTTGAGCTAGTTAGATTCCTTTTTTCTTGCTTATTTCTTTTCCCCCAAGTTTAGAAAGTACTAGGACACCTCATCACACAAAATCTATTAAGAAACAGCAGGCAAAATGAATCAAAAAGATCCAAGAAAGCCACATAAACCCATTTTCTTTTTGATCCCAACCATTCACCTTAGATTTTAGGGTTTCGTCCTATATATATAGAAAAAAATGCAGCTTTTGGAAAGGGAGGAAAAGTGAGGAAAGTTGGCTAAGCATCAGAGAAAGAGAGAAGAGCAAAAAATAAGAAAAGAAAATTTTTCTGCAAATAAAAAAACTAAGCCAGGGTTGACCGAACAACCCGGTTCATCACTTGATTTCGACCAATTCCGACCTTCTTTTGAGGAAATTGATTTTTTTCGCATTATCTCTAGTTGTAGGGGAGCAACTTTTGTTTTGAAAACTTCCTGAAAAAACGTCGTTAAACCAATGTTTTCAAACCCGGACCGGACGACCGGCCGGTTCGACCAGTCGAACCGCGAACCGGCCATGTGCCCGGTCCGGTTCATAGCTTGTGTTGACTTGGACCTAGAACCGGTCAAACCTGTAAAAAACCGTTGAAACCGTTAAACTCGGATTGAACCGTGAACCGCGGTTTTTAAATTTTTCACAAAATTGACTGAATTTTGACCGAAATTAACGAGTAAACCTAGTCTTCACAAGAAAATGGCAAATCCAGTTCTCTTCGTCCCTCCCTTTCTGATGAGAAAAGACTCAAGAAAAAATCTACAGCCGAACTTTGACTAGCCTACCGATTGAGAAGTTGCTTTCATCGTGGACTGCCGAGCAAGGGAAAGAGCCTTTGGGAAAGCTTCCGATCTATGAGTTCTCATTTCGTCTTAAAGCCTTCTCAGGAGCTCGAGTCCTCGGACATTGACGGCTAGGGAAGAGGGTAATTTGCCCGTTCACAAAATCAAAAGAAAAGACATTCCATTTCCATAGCTTTCATCCTGGCTGGCAGCCTAGATTGAGCCCCGGGACTGTTAAACAAACCCAGTAGGCTTTATTCCACATTTTCTCATGCGCCGCATTTGCTCCACAGCTCCGGGCTGCCTCCAGATCCCCCAACTTCCCAGCCAATTCGAAGGTGTTGCTGGAGATTTTCATCGGTTGTGCGGGCAGCTTCATTGTGGAGAGGCAGGACGGAAGGGAGGGAAGTCTTCACTCCAGTCTTCACAAAAGATCTGGTTTGTCGTCCAATTAGATAAGGTATATATCTTTTTTTTGGTTTGTCCTCAAATTAGATAAGCTGATCATTCTGTTTGTCCTGCAATTTTTTTTACTCATTAGTTGGCTTTGTTGTCTGGCTTGAAGATTGTAGCAAAGCTGAATCAGTGGGTTTTTTTTTATCTTATTGCTGGCTTGAAGACTCGTTAGTTGGCTTTGTTGCATGTTGCAGTGATGAGCTCGTTGGTTGTTGCAGTGTTTCTCTCTTTGTTGTCTAAAAATTGGTAGTAGCATTCACTACAAGAAATTTGGTTATTAGTGACAACATTTCCTAGTGACGAAAATTAGTCGTCACAAAATGGGGCCCATTAGCCACAACACGAAAAGTTGTCACAATTGACTGAAAGGAGCAAAGGCATCAGTGATGACCTTGGATTGTCGTCACAGACACAGTTGAACTCCCGCCACATCGCGCTAAACTACATCAGCGACGACTATCTAAATGTTGTCAGTAATAATTCCCCTTTCTTTGACAACTTGGTTGTTGTTGTCACTGATAATAATGGAACTAGTTAGTGACAACTTTCTCTTGTCACGATCTAATTTAAAATATTTATATACTACAACAATTGTTATTCTATATTTGCTCTCTAATGAATTTTTTAACTGTTAGGAACTCAAATTTTGTCATGTAAATTAATATTAGTGCAATAATTTAAAGTGAAATTAACCATTTGAAACAAATTATCTCTCCTTATTATAAAATAACAAAACAAAATTCTGGAGTATTGGGCAAAAATAATGGAAAGAAAGATAAATAAGTTGTAATTTAGTTCACAATTTTGAGAAAATGATATCAATATTAATATCGGATCAACTATTTGATGTCATAAAAAAATTAACTATTTGAAGCAGGACCAAGGTGCATTTACCACTTGTAGTATTGCAACATAATTTTCTCACCCATTATGAATATTTTCACAAAAATATTTAAAAGTAGCCAATAATAATATATTAGTAAAATATTATATGTACTAAAATGTTGGAAACTAAAAAACTTTGTTTGAAATTTTGGTACTGAACAAGTAAGGAGGAAATCTAAGGAATTGAAATTTTATTCAAAGTCAATAGTCTGAGGAGAGGCGCGGAATTGATATTGAACACTTAGTGAAACCAACCATTGGTGGTCATGTTTATTCATTCACTCTACCGAAACATCACTACCAGCCAATAGCCAACACTTAGAACCAAATAACACTACTCCTCATCTCTGCCGAAACATCTCCTCGCCATCTCCTAATTGATCTTGGCTCGGCAATGAGCAAATAGAAGACTACATTTAGCAGCAACTCTTGACAAAAAAAGGTATGCCGATTCTTTTTTTCCTCCCTAATTTTCCCCCAAATGTTTTGCCCTAATTGTTTTTTTGCCAAAAATTTCAGTCCAATTTTTTTGGGTTTCATTTGATTTATGGATGGAGTCATCTCCTCATTTTGGATTCTGCTTACTTGTGGGTTTTACCCTTATTAATTTAGCTTGTATCTTGGCTCGGCAAAATCCCCAATGGCGGTTTTTGCAGCCACGGCGGGTTTAGCCTTTTCTCTGATGATTATACAACTCAGAAAGAAGAACGAATGAGGCAGCAGCAGAGGAGTACAGGATTTCTTCAAGGGTGGTTGCCCATCTCTGCTTTGCCTATGATTTCGCCATTGGTTACTAAAAAACCAACAGCCTTTCGAACAGAGCCAGGGAAATATATGTGTGTATATATATATGTACACAAACACACGTATGCATATCAACATGTGTGTGTGTGTGTTTAACAATAACAGGGAAGAAGCCCTCGTTGCGAGTTTTCTTTTTTTTCTTTTCTTTCTTTTTGGCGACGGTGTAATATGAGATGAAAGTGGTGGTGGAGGGATTCAGCGTTTATGGAAAAGAGGCGGTGATGATATTTGTTAGGCATTATTTCTGAGCAAATCAAATCGGACATTGGAGACGAATCGACCCGTAACTTGGCTGGCAAACTCAGCAGTTGGTCTCGTCTCATGTATGAACAGCTGTAGATTTTGCAGCCATGGCGCGGTCAATGTCTCTGTACTATTCATAAAAGAAATCTGAGCCTCATCTTTCTGCTGTTTTTTTCTTAAAAAAAACACATTTTTTAGTATATCATTTTGAACCAAGCAAGTAGAATTGTGGTTCTTGTTTGCTTATTAACTGGTTGAATTGCATTTGTTGATGTTGCCTATTTTCATTCAGTAGCACTAAGGTTGCATTTTCTTTACATCCAATATTAGCTTTGCTGACTCTGCTTTGCATTTTTTGGAATTGTTGAATAATCATATTACTTGTTGGATAACTACATAAGACTTTGACATGATCTGATCAATTTTGCTCAAGAGATTATTGAAAACTTGTTTCCTCTGCTTGATTCATTTTACAGACTGTTAGTTACATGGTAGAGAGGGTTGTGGGGACTGGATCTTTTGGAATTGTTTTCTAGGTATGTGGATTACCAAATTATACTAATCTTTCATTTGCTAATCTTTTTGCTTTAATTTCTAGGGTTATGCATGCTCATGTAGGCAAAATGTCTGGAAACTGGAGAAATTGTGGCTATAAAGAAGGTTTTACAGGACAGGCGATACAAGAATCGTGAATTGCAGTTAATGCGCACAATGGATCACCCAAATGTGGTGTCTCTAAAGCATTGCTTTTTTTGCAACTACTAGTAAAGATGAGCTTTTTCTCAATTTAGTAATGGATTATGTCCCTGAGGCAATGTATCGGGTTCTAAAGCATTATAGTAACATCAACCAGACGATGCCACTGATTTATGTTAAACTGTACACCTACCAAGTATGTGGGTTGCTTCCGTGCTAGTATATTTGCAGTGTTCTATAGTGCTTGAGTGAAGCTAAATTTGTAGTTGTTTTTCAGATTTTCAGAGGTCTAGCGTATTTGCATAATGTTGCTGGAGTATGCCATAGAGACTTGAAGCCCCAAAACGTTTTGGTATATATTGTCTTCATGTTCGACTTCAGTATGCTTGTTTCTTTTTCTTTTTTCCTTTCCTTGACAGTCATTGTTTGTCTTTTCAGGTTGATCCTCTTAGTCACCAAGTGAAGATTTGTGATTTTGGAAGTGCAAAAGTGCTAGTAAGTGCAAATCCTATAATTTCAGTGTTCTTTCCTTTGCCCTTTGCTTTGCTGTTTCTTTGTCAAGTTCTTCTGTCTTCGGTTGAAATGTACTGATACACTACATTGGTACATAAGTTTTTTGCTGCTGAAGCTAAGTTCCTCATAACCTATTGCATGTTGATGTACTGTGAGCGTCTTTAGAACCTTATTTCATACTTATGCATCACCTGAGCTTCTGTTAAACAGTCCAGCATCCAGGGGCAGATCTAGATTACGGCCTGTGGGGGCACCTGTCCCTGTTGACCAAAGGAAACCTTCAATTTTGCATATAGAAATTCAATAAACAATTGTTTAACCTTGAAATTAATAGATATGCCCCTACTGATAATTAAAGAAAAAAAATTTTTTGCTCCAAAAATTTGTAAAACGTCAATTTATATATGTTATAAGTGATCTGATAACAACTCTTTGTAAAAGAAAAAGTAAAGAACATAATTCATCACTTTTATGGTAACTACATATTCATGTGTGGATAATCTGTCATATTTATATACTTCTGTATGTATTTATTTATAGGAGTTTAGTCCACTACTGTTTCCAATATGTAATAGTTCATAGTTGATGACATTTTTTCCGGTGTTCCATTATGAAAGTTTTAGGCTTATTAAAGGAGCTATGTTGCTTATGTAAATTTATGGAACTTTTTTATTCCTGTTAATGAGTGTGCTCATCTATTTGTGATTATTAACCTACATATCAGGTGAAGGGTGAAGCAAATATCTCGTACATTTTGGAGGTTTGGAAGAAGATTAGCAGTACAGCTTACATGTCGACTCAAAAACTGTGGTTATAGTGCTGTCTTATGTTTAGAAAATGTTTCGGTAGCACAGAAAATGTTTTGGGACTTGTAATATGTTTGTTAGTGCAGCCTTGACTTATATGTCAAAATTTTCTCTACTGAAACTTATCAAACTATTTGTAGTGTGATGTTGCACTTATTTATGACATTTGAATATTTAATATGTTATTCTGGCATTTCCTATTGTAACGAGTGCCTACGTTTGTTATTTATTAAACATTGCCGATGTTTTCATTTTTTAGATATTATTGTAGTAGGAAATCATCAAACTACACATTGCAAGGTGTTGTAAATGAGTAGTATTTCTCCAGGCAGGCTGTCTTTATTGACAATTGTTGTTGTCACTCAATCAAAACTGTCCATTGATAAGGGGTTGTTGCCACAGTTGATAAGGGGTTTATTGACAACAAAGTTGTCACTAATTAGTATATACACTCACTACCGTTGCTTCATGCATCATTGACAAGAAAATATGTCGTCACTAAAATTATAGCTTTTACTGACGACATATCTTGTCATAAAAAAGTTTCTATTCACTGACGACTTTAAGGTCGTCACTATATACTTTTACCGATGGAGATTCAGTGACGACCCTGCGACAACCGAAATGTTGTCAATAAAGTTCATCAGTGACAACTTTTTGCTTTTTTGTGGCGAAAGGTAATTGTCACTGATGACCAAAATTCTTGTAGTGATTTTCGTTCTTTTGGTCCATTAGGAGATTGCAGAGGGATTCAATTGAATGAGACAGTAAAAGAATTTGGAATAAGAAAGAACAGAACTAAGAGCTGCCAATCTCATATGATTGACTTCTTTAACTGAAACTATGAAAGGCATTCTTCAAGAAAGAACCAAGCAGATGCTAGTTGGCTATGTTTGACCTTTCGCAATCATTTGTTTCATTAAGAATATTTCCACTTGGATGCAAAAGCAGAATGATGCAATAGCATAATCCTCCACATGCCACCGCATCTCACCTAGTTTTAACATGCATGGACAAAGAAATATCTAACTTACTGATATAGGCAACCCTAGGGGAAGACCCTCCTAGAACCTCCCAACCTTGTATTTATCAGAGTTGGATCTTTCCTCCCAACAGAAATTGAACTCGATTGTTCTCATGAACTCAAGACCTCTGACACACAAAGGTAATCAGCAACCTTAAGCAAATAAGGATGGATGAAGCGACACCACGATTAGGGAACAAGCTAATCGATAAAGTCTGATTTGAATCCTAAGCTATGAACTCAAGAATTCAAGAGTAAGTTCGGTTAAGAACTTGAAGAAAAATTCCTCACGATTTCTGGTTGTAATAATTTGTCCCTTTTACTCTTACAAGAGGTGCCTTTTATAGGCTAATAACTAGGGCAAAAATCCGGCCCACATAAACCTGGAAGAAATTCGGTCCGCACAAAGAGCTTAAAGAGCCAGCTCTTTAAGGCTTTCCTATAAGGCCCAATAAGTAATAAAATACTAAACGCCTAACAACTACTAAACGAGACAGTCTTAAAACAACTACCAACTAAGCTAACAAGAATGAGATCATTCCTTCGCTTCAAACGTACAAATGAACAAAGTAACTTCATGGTCCATCGAATCTTCAAACCTAGCTTGTTCCTTGCTTGTATGGTGAATGATCAAGGCTCGTAAAGCTTCCTTCACTTTCTTGGTTCTTGATCTTGTCATCGGACCACCAATGTTGATCAAAGGGTCCTTGACCCAAGGTTGGAGTTGTTGTGCGCCCGTATCCTTATCATTCCCTCCCTCTTCGAAAGGATTCGTCCTCGAATCTTCAAAGTTTGTATCAAAGTCAAAAGGGGATAGGTCAGACACATTAAAAGATGCGCTTATGCCATACTCACTTGGAAGTCCCAATTTGTATGCATTGTCGTTGATCCTCTCTAGGACTTGAAAAGGTCCGTTGCCTCTGGGATGTAACTTGGTCCGTCGAGATGCTGGAAACCTTTCCTTCCTCATGTGCACCCAAACCCAATCACCAGGTTCGAATACAACATGTTTTCTACCCTTATTCGCATGTTGTGCATATTGTGCATTTTTCTTCTCAATTTGAGCTCGAACTCTCTCATGCAATGTCCGAACAGCCTCTGCCTTTTTGACACCATCTGCGCTTAAACACTCATCAACAGGAATAGGTGATAAATCTAGAGGGGTTAGCGGCTGAAACCCATAAATAATTTCAAAAGGAGAATGATTAGTAGTTGAATGAGTGGTTCGGTTATATGCAAACTCAGCGATAGGCAAACATTCTTCCCACTTCTTCAAATTTTTTTGAACAATGGCTCGAAGTAAAGCACCAAGGGTTCGATTTGTTATCTCAGTCTGACCATCCGTTTGGGGATGACTAGAAGTAGAAAACAGCAACTTAGTTCCCAACTTTCCCCAAAGTGATTTCCAGAAATAGCTTAAGAATTTCACATCCCTATCACTTATAATAGTACGCGGTACCCCATGCAATCTAACCACATCCTTGAAGAATAAATCAGCAACATGGAGCGCATCATTTGTTTTCCTACAAGGGATAAAATGAGCCATTTTAGAAAATCTATCCACGACAACAAAGATACTATCCATACCTCTAGAAGATTTTGGTAAACCAAGCACAAAATCCATGGATAAGTCTGTCCAAGGAGCATGAGGTACGGGTAGAGGAGTATACAATCCATGAGGGTTACTCCTTGACTTTGCCTGCTTACACTTTAAACACTTATCACAAATGTTAGCAATGTCACGCCTCATTTTAGGCCAATAAAAATGTTCATGCAAAATGTCAAGAGTTTTATCAATACCGAAATGTCCCATCAACCCTCCACCATGAGCTTCTCTAACAAGTAATTCCCTAAGCGAACAATTGGGAATACATAGGCGATTTTCTTTGAACAAGAAACCTTCATGCCTATAGTACTTTTGAAATGCAGCATGTTCACAAGCTTGAAACACATTAGAAAAATCGTCATCATGTGCATACATGTTTTTAATGTGCTCAAAACCAAGTAGCTTAGTGCTCATGTTAGTGATCAAAGTATACCTCCTAGACAATGCATCCGCAACGACATTATCTTTCCCCTTCTTATACTTAATGATGTACGGAAAGGAATCAATAAATGCAATCCACTTCGCATGTCTTTTATGCAACTTTCCCTGACCCTTAAGGAATTTAATTGATTCATGATCAGTATGTATCACAAATTCCTTAGGCATAAGATAATGCTGCCATACTTCAAGAGCACGCACAACAGCATACAATTCTTTATCATAAGTAGGGTAATTAAGAGCTCCCCCACTCAACTTTTCACTGAAATAAGCCAAGGGTCTATGATTTTGATGTAAGACAGCCCCTATGCCGATCCCACTAGCATCACATTCAACTTCAAACGTCACATCAAAATTAGGCAAAGCAAGAATAGGTGCTGAAGTTAACAAATCCTTAAGCCTATTAAATGACTCTTCTTGCTCTTTTCCCCATTGAAACCCCACATTCTTTTTAATTGTCTCATTCAAAGGTGCTGCAATAGTACTAAAGTCTTTAACAAATCTCCTATAGAAACTTGCAAGACCATGAAAAGACCTTACTTGAGACACATTGGTTGGAGTCGGCCACTCTAAGATGGCTTTTACCTTGGCGGGATCAACACGTATGCCATTTGCACCAACAATATATCCAAGGAAATTAACTTCAAGAGTGCAGAAGACACATTTTTCCATGTTAGCAAACAACCTATTTTCACGCAAGGCACTTAAAACAAGTCGCAAATGCTCAACATGTTCATCTAAAGACTTGCTAAAGATCAATATATCATCAAAATAAACAACAACAAACTTCCCAAGAAAATGCCTTAAAACATGGTTCATTAACCTCATGAAAGTACTTGGAGCGTTTGTTAAGCCGAAAGGCATCACAAGCCACTCATAAAGACCATACTTTGTTTTGAAAGCAGTTTTCCATTCGTCTCCTTCCTTTATCCTTATTTGATGATAACCAGATCTTAAGTCAATTTTAGTGAAAATGATTGCCCCATGCAATTCTTCTAACATATCATCTAACCTAGGAATAGGATGACGATACTTAACAGTAATTTTATTAATTGCACGACAATCTGTACACATTCTCCAAGTCCCTTCTTTCTTAGGCACTAAAATGACTGGAACTGGACAAGGACTAAGAGATTCACGTACCTGGTCCTTTTCAAGGAGGGAATCGACTTGCCTTTGGATTTCCTTTGTTTCCTCCGAATTTGCTCTATAGGCTGGTCGATTTGGGAGAATTGCTCCAGGAACAAAGTCGATTTGATGTTCGATACCTCGAATTGGAGGTAATCTTTTTGGTAGTTCCTCCGGAAACACATCCTTGAATTCCTGCAAAAGAGAGTAGATTGCACTAGAAAGAGAATCGGTTATGCCTAGTGTGTAAAAAGAAGAATAATCAGCTTCCCTGTATAGAAGTACTATGAGAAGACTTTGTGCATTCAAAGCCCTACCTACCTCACGCACACTTGCATAGAAGCTCTTTTTGTTCACTTTCAAGCTCTCGGCCTCACTAAGTTTTTTTCCACTCGAATTTTCTTTTACACTCAACTCGGCCTCTACTTTCTTTTTTTCCTCATCCTCAGGCACATTCAGCTTTTTCTTTGCCTCTCTCAGTTGCCTTTTCTCTCGCTCTTTTCTTAGATGCAATTGTTCCTCATACACTTGTGTAGGTGTCAAGGGTGAAAGAGTGATCTTGAGGTTGTCCATAATGAACTTATACTTATTAGTGAGTCCAATATGATCAGCCTGCCGATCATACTCCCACGGACGCCCTAACAAGACATGACTAGCTTGCATAGGAATTACATCACATAAAACTTGGTCCTTGTATCGACCAATAGAAAAAGCGATTAAAGCTTGTTTGGTCACCTTGACTTCCCCCCCATCATTTAACCAAGATAGTCTATAGGGTTTAGGGTGGTAAGTCCATGGAAGGTGCTTTTGCTCGACAAAGTCAGCAGCTACGCAATTAGTACAAGAGCCACTATCAATGATCATGAGACATACCTCATCTCCAATTTTGCATCTCGTATGAAAAATGTTGGTCCGTTGGAGATCATCTTCTTGAGCTTGTGCATTTAGCACTCTCATAGTCACCATAGTTCGAGCCACGGGGTCCTCTTCTATTTCAACCAGGTCAGCATCCTTCCCCTCTTCTTCAAGTGGTGGCATGTCCGCATATTCCTCCTCTCCTTCGCTTTGCCACATTCCCTCTTCATTCATGTACATGATGCTTCGGTTAGGGCATTGAGCCATGAGGTGGCCAATTCCCTTGCATTTGAAGCATGCCTTTGGCTGGTTGGTAGACGTATTTGGCCTTGGAAGAGTTGGTCGCGGGGTTGGTTTAGAGGGAGTTGCACTCGGATGGAACGGTTGCTCCATTCGCCTGTTTTCCCTTTCTTTATTGCCTTGCCTTGGCCAAGCATTGGATGTTGGCAATTGATCTCTTCTCCAAGGTGTGGAAGAGGATGTAGTGGTTCGGCCACTAGGTGTCTTTATAGGTAAGGCTTGCCTTTCCACCTTCTCTGCATAAGACACCATTTGTTGTAGCTCAAAGTGGTCTTGAAGCTCAACCTTCTTCCGAATTTCAGGATTTAATCCATTAAGAAATCTTGCCATGGTTGCTTCCGAATCCTCTTGTATATTGGCCCTTATCATTGCTACCTCCATTTGTTTGTGGTACTCATCAACCGAACTGGACCCTTGGGTGAGTCGTTGGAGCCGATTGTACAAGTCCGTGGTGTAATGGAAGGGTACAAATCGTTTCCTCATCACTTGCTTCATTTCAGCCCAAGTGTCAATTGGTTGTTCCCTATTTCTCCTCCTTGTGGCACATACTTGCTCCCACCAAATGGATGCATAATCTTCAAATTCAATAGCCGCAAGTTTCACCTTTTTCTCTTCAGAGTAATTGTGGACTTCAAACACTTGCTCAACTCTCCTAACCCAATCTAAATAAGCTTCAGGATCATTTTTCCCATGAAAGGTAGGCATCTTAGTCTTGATGGAACCAAGATTGTCATCGGTTCTCCTAGGTCGGTCTCGACCTTCCCTCACTTCCCTGTGGCTTTTCTTTGATCGAAATGAGGTGTTAGAATGATACCCCTCATCATCCGCATCATGCTCAACACTCTGAGCACTTGAAGCCCTATTGGGAATATCTCCAGTACCTCGCATCTCAATGGCAGCCACTGTGACGCCCCCACTTCTCCCAAGGGCGAACCCAAGGGTATCCGCGGAACGCCTGCCTAGCTCTCGCCAGGACTCGAGACAAATCAATTCAAACTTAACAATATATAACAATTTATACCAGTCTAATAAGGAAAAATCGCTTCCATAAACGAATATCCAAGTCTTGTACCACGTGTTCAAAATACATCCGTTATCCAATTCTTACGTCAGGATCCAAAAGATACATCAATTCCCAAATATATACAATAGCCAAAATGTCTAGTCAATTACAATTGAAACCCTAATACAAAAGTACATCCAAAGGGTTCCAACGAGTTTTACTCCATCCATTCCTGTTAAGGAAAACAAATCTACGGGGTGAGCGAAACGCTCGTGAGGCCAAGAAAACACACATGCAAGCACGTTGTCCAAATAACAATCCCAATATTCAAGTAATTTACAATTCGAGCGAGAAAAATAAACAGAAACAATTCAAGGATATAGGAGCTCTCAGGAGCTATTTTCCTCTTGCTTCGCCACGGCTCGATCCGATACCCCCTCGTGATGACACTCCGTTATCCTGGTGGGTATTTTATCCGTAGAAACTTCACTTATTACTTCCTCCGACCAACATTCCACCCTCTCGGATCCGAAACCAAACACGCACGAAAAAGGCGATACTCGTCGAGTATGCCATACGAGATCTCAAGAGATCAAGTTTTGATTTTTGAACACGCACGTAAAGGGCGATACTTCACGAGTATGCCGAACAAGATCTCAAAAGATCAAGTTGTTTTTTTGTTACTCTCTTGGTTTATCAAACTTCTCGACCAAGCCCATGCCGGCTCGAGTTGTAAGATTGGTTAAGAGAATTGGGCGTCCCCATAAGTCGAGGAGGTTCACTCCACCCGACAACAAGACACGCACGACATACACGACATGCATGGCAACACGACACGCACACGAAAACGGGTATATTTTAGTCGACGAGATTCACTCAATCGACTTTGAAACCAAGTTAATACAAGTAAAGTTCAAGTAAAGGAGAGCGAGTACGATAAAGTACACACTCGTCTCATCAAGTGATATTCACGTATATAAGCAAGTAAATCAAGTAAACACGACAAGTCATGCACTTGACACTCACCAATTCAAAAGTAATTGAGCGAGAAAATCTTTAGTTGTCCCCTCCGAGATTCTTTTCAAGACTCGCTTGAGCACCTGAAGCAATTAACAAGTATTTTTCACTCACAATCACGTATTAATCAAGAAAGGAGTTACGCTTATTTGGACTAGTCAATACCTCAAACCAAGAACCTTAGCCACTCAAAATAAAGGTTCAAAAGTGAGGTTTTATTAACACAAGAAAAACTGATTTCCTTCATGAAATCAAGTTTAAAGCGATCAATTATCATCAAGAAGGAGTAACAAGTTTTCAAATTTTCATTTTCTAAGAAATCAGCAAATTTCAGCTTTGCGCGTCAAATTTAGAAAAATCAGATCTTGCACTCAGTAGGTCCAAAATTATAAAACTTGGTACCGTTGGAAACCTCTTAGAAAGTACTAAAAGTTCTTAAAAGACACTTTTCCATGAATCTAAGTGGAAGGTATTTAAAAATGAGCTTGAAGGTACAGGTTCGGCGTACAAGGCAGAATTAAGTTGGATTTCGGCCAACTTTGGAAATTCGGCACGATTCACATGTTGCAAACCGGCCTCTGAAATTTACAGCTCAATTAGTGTTACAAGTGAGGTTTATAACAAAACAAGCGGATCAAGAATCGGAGTTTCGAGTACCGAGATACGGTAGCTCAAAGTTGAGGAAGATTCAAGACTGAAGAAGAATTTCCAGTTTTGAACCTCCAACACTAGCAATTTAATTCGGTATCGAAACGAACTTGAATTGGTGCCAAAATTGGTAGTATTTTACTCCTATATGCAAGGTATTCCTCTATCAAATTTCAGGGAAAAATACCCTCGGGAAGGTAGTAAATTAGTCAACCAAATTTCAGGAAAAATTCTAAGGCAATCTGCCTTGTGACTTTCATTTCACAATTTCAAATCGTTTAACCAAGAAAACTATCCGAACATGGTTCATTTGTGAAACAAAGGTCTAAGACACATCCATGATACCTTTGGTAAGTGATGAGCATCAAGAACTTCAATTAATAAAATCATTCCCAAGTTTTGCCCCAAATCAGTCCAAATACTACGTTTTTCCAAAACAGGGCAGTCCTCTTGTTTTAGTCACAACTCAATCAATTTAACTCAGAATGAGGCATGGTTTATGGCGTTAGAAAATACATTCACGGAACTAAAAGTTCACAGAAGGAAATGTTCTGAAATTTGGCAAGCAACCAGCTCAAAATTGAGCCTCAAGTTGCTGCCTCAACAAGCCATTCCAGCAAATCCGAGAGACAGGACAGCTAACTTAAAACGTTTGGTTCGGATCACTCACAAAGAATCAGAACGTGCATTTTATCTCAAATTAAAGCTAGGAATGTCTAGTTTCAAACGCCACTGACGGCACTTGATTTCGACACCCGAGGACAGAGTTATAGCCAAAATACTACTGCTGGTCGGAGTCATACGCGAATCAGTTTCCAGATTTGCTGGTTTCTAAAAAAATATTCATTTGCCCATTCAAACCTCGTTATTTTTCAATGAAATTTTCCACACCTCTAATACATCATATAAGCATCCAGTTCAAGCCATTAGTTCATTAAAAACTGGCCTTAAAATGGCCGAATAAAACAGGGGTAGAATCGGAAGTTTTTGCTTCTTACACCCAATGAAGTTTCTACTAATTACCCACCACTAATGCATCATTATAATCACTAAACCAACAATATAATCACCATTAATTATCACATCAGCAACAACAACCCAAGTGTGGGAATTCCAAGAGCCCACAATCACATTTTTACACCATAATCAAGTAACTAAGTGCATGCATGAGCTTAATCTTGCCATATAATCTCCAAAAGATAAGAATCCATGGGTTGATCATTACCTACTCCTTTGGTTTGCAAGGTCAGAATTTTCGGCCCTCTTGAAGCTCCAAGAAACCGTGAAAGCTCCCCTCTTCCTTAGCTAGATATAGTCTCCAAGTGGTTTGCTAAGTGGTCTCCAAGTTTGGTGTGATTTGGATGAATTTTGGTGCATGGATTGAAGATGAAAAATGAAGAACAATGGAGAGCTCTTCTCCTTTCTTGTTGCACGGCCAAATGAAGTGAGGAGAGAGAAGGTGTTGGTTCAATTGTGGCTTCCTAAGTAAGATTCATTGTGTGGTGCAAAACCCATCTCAAAGTCAACTTGAAATAGTGCAATTAGGATGCGTTTGGACTCGATTTTTCTCGCGCGTTTGGTTCGCTAGTGCACTAAACCTCCAATGCATATATATTCATGTAAATATTATTCACTCTTAATTGTCCCGAAATAAGGGTCTAAAGTCCCTCAAATAACGTCGCGCGTGTGAAAACGCGTACCGTCAATTTTAACGCTATAACGCGAAACTTCCAATAAATTCTTATAACGATTGCGCTACTAACTATTACTTGAGTATTTACTCATAAGATTACCTATTTTAGGACCATAGTACAAGTCTCCAATATTCCAAGCTTAATGTGCTACTACGCGGATAAAATCTCCAAGTACTATTCACTATTTTTACTAAACGTACTCCAGGAAATTAATTTTCAGAACGAGTCACTTTAAAAATGTAACGAAGTTATATTTCCATGTATTTAGGTCTAATAAGGCTAGAAAATATTCCTCGTGGCAAAAATCCAATTAAATAATTTATTAAGCCATAAATTAGGCATAAAATAATAGTTTTTACGAGTCCTCACATCCTCTCCCCCTTAAGAGAATTTCGTCCTCGAAATTCACACTTAGGATAACAGTCATACCCCTTAATAGTCACACTTATCAGGTCAAACAATAACTTACACTCAGCAACCCATTTCACAATTTCTACTGACCCAATTAGTAGTCAAACTTTGATTCTATCTCATGAATCTAGGATTTTGTAAAAGTGTGCCTCGTACTATAGTCACTTAGAACCTTAACTAAACAATAGAAAGCAAAAATCATACCTTCAATGACCTTAACGGGATTGGAAACCTGTTGATAGCCTAATGCATAAACCCTAGCTGGTGCTTTAGATCGACTTCCTCCAGCACTAGACTGCTTTGCAGTTGACTTTTCAAGCCTTTGAGTACTACCTCCTTCATTCGGTATACTTGGACAGTTCGCGATCTGATGCTCAGTGCTGCCACAATACAAACACTTTCCCGATTTCTTCCAGCACTCATTCTCTGTATGGTTAGGCTTGCGACAATAACCACAAATAACTTGAGGAGCCACAGGCTGACCACTTGGAGGAGTCTCCCTCGGTTGATCCCTTCCATTGTGGCCTCCTCTTGATTGAGTCTTTTTTTGTGTACCAGATGTCTCTACTCCTCCCGTTCCTTTTTCCTTTTTAGAAGGTGGGGTACCCTTATCTGCTTGTCCAAAAGGATGACTAGAAGTGCCCCTTTTCTTGGCATGAAAATCCTTAACTTGCAGCCTTGCACTTTCGACTCTCTGCGCCTTCTCTAGGGCTTCAGTGAAAGTAGAGATTTGGGCCGCTGCTAACCCCTCTTGAATCTCCACGTTAAGTCCTTGTACAAATCGCCTTATCCTTCTCCTCTCAGTGGCTACCAATTATGGGGCGTATCTAGAAAGTCTAGTAAATTTTCCTTCATACTCAGCCACACTAGACGCCCCCTGCTTCACTTTTATGAATTCGTCCTCCCGTTTCTCTTGAACTAAGGGCGGAAGAAACTTCTCATTAAATTCTCCTAAAAGATTTTCCCAAGTCCAAGGGGTTTGTGCTCTTTCCCATTTTCCCCTTATCATATCCCACCAAGCACGTGCTGCACCCTCAAACTGAAAGACAGCAAAAGTTACTCGTCTCTCCTCCGCATAATCTAGGGCTGCGAAAATATTAGTCATTCTTTCTAGCCAATTCTCCGCTACCTCAGGATCAGGTTCACCAATGAACTTAGGCGGGTTGAACTTTAAGAATCTCTCTAAGGCTCTATCTTCCCCTCTATCCTGGCCCCCAGGTTGGTTAACTGGCACTGGTTCCTGTCTCTCAACTAATCGTTCTAGGATGTCAGTCATCCTATTAATGGCAGTAGCCATTTGGTTAACCTCCATATTTTCTTGTCCTTGGGTCGGTCTAGTGGCCGATCCTTGTTCATCCCCTTGAGGTTGGGTTTGTCCAGTCCCTCGCCCACGGCCTCGACCACGGCCTCGACCCCTTCTTAGCCCTTCCATAACCTAAGTATGCCTAGTGCAAGAAATAAATCAATTACGCGAGAAAATACTTGAAACAAGGGCCAATTGCGAAAACATTGAAAATAATAATATGTAAGAGCCCGGTGCAACCCAATGAGTACAAACAAATTCACAATGATGCACAAAGATATATCAAATTTAAGCACAATAAAGAAAACTTAATTAAAGAGAAAAGATAAGAAATGCAAACCAAATATCAAACCAATAGCCTCTTCAATTGATGGCGATGCTAACCAAGATGTACAAGTGAAGGCTCACTCCTTCCTCATCCCAAATACTCTTTGGTTGAACCAAGGAGTTTTACAACTATTCTAGTTAACCCTCAACAACCTACACTTGAAAGATCACTCACCCAATTAAGAACTATTTTATACAAATGAGGCAACCTTCACCAAGGTTTTACTACTCCAAGTGATTGGTTCACCTTCACCAAGGTTTTACTACTCCAAGAGAGTAACCTTCACTTGAGCAACCTCACAACCCAACTTCCCCAACCCCTTATACAACCAACAAAGAATCTTTCTACTCAAAAATCTCACTTGTAAGCTTGTATATTGTGTTGGCAAAAGTCTCTAGTCTTCTTGTGCTTTGGGGTTTTTATAGAAGGTGAGAAATGGCTCCAAAAGAACTCTTCAACGCGTCAAATATTAATTGCTGTCAAAACTAGCCGTTTGCCTGTCGGACGTCCGACAGGGTGCTGTCAGACGTCCGAACCACCTGTCGGACGTCCGAACCTGCGTCCGAACGTAGCAGAGGAGTCATCAAATCTTTGCGAAATTTCATTCGGACGTCCGATGCGATCGATGTGCGTCCAGGCTTGCGTCGATCCTTTCCGGACGTCCGATGCTTCCTCACGAGCGTCCGACAGAGTTTCCTTTCTTGATGTTCTTCATCCTTCGGACGTCGATAGTTTCCTTTGGCCGTTCCGACATGAGTGACCTGATTTGCTTTCTTCCATTTTGGTTGGTTTTCTTTCCTTTGACACATTGAACCTGATCTAACAAATTTCTAACACATAAAAACATTAGACCAAATCTACATTTTGGTTGTTAATTCATCAAAACCAAGGATTGATTCGACAAGGTCAACAATCTCCCCCTTTTTGATGGATGACAAACAAAAATGAAGATTTCTTTTATCAAATAGGTTCAAATAAAGCTCCCCCTTAGAAAGTGCCAACATGCAAAGAAATTTCAATAAATCCTACTCCCCCTTTTGGCATCAATCAAAAAGCAAACTCCCCCTTTATTTTTCAAGTCAAGACCATAATAGGGTCCTTGGGAGTTATTACAACATGATCTAGCAATCCACATGGATTTCATACCTTTTCTCATATTTTTCTTTACATAGCAATCATTTTGCATGTGTCCAAATTGGCAACAAAAGTGACACATGATAAAAGTATTTTGCACATAAGTGGATTTAATGCAACTAATTTTCTTAGCAAACTTATTTGTGCCTTGAAAAGATTTGCTTTCTTTTGTTTGAGAAAACTTTTGTTTTTCATTTTGGAGAACCTCGTTCAAGTCATTAATTCTTTTCTTTAACAAATTTTGTTCCTCCAACATTTTTTCATAAAACTTTGTTTTCTCTTCCAACTTCCTTTTCAAATTATTTTTGCACTCAAAAACACCTTTTTGATTTTTTAAATCATCATTTTCCATTCTCAAACATTTTTTTTCTTGAAAAAGTTTGGAGTTTTCTTCCAACAAATCATTATTTTTTGTTTCAAATCTTTATTTTTAGCATTTAAGATTTTTTCAAACTTTTAGCATTTTAATCATAAGAAGTTTTCAACATTCATCATCTTCATTATCTATTCACAAAGAAGAGGTGATAAAGGAACACCTCATTCTTCTCAACGGCCATTAGTGCCATTTGGGCCAACTCTTCCTTTTTCTCTTTTTGAATTGCATTCATCCCATGTAAATTTTGCAATCTCCTCTTGAACATCTCTTGTGAAGATTCTCTTGGAAACTTTTGATGTGAGGAGTTATATCATTGTCCACTTCCATGATTTCATTACCCATGAAGGATGGGTTATCCCCCACTTGAGATGCTTTAAAAGCTATGCCTCTCTTATACATTCTTGCATTTCTTCCTCTTGCACTTTGAATTCCAGCTTTAATTCATAAGAGGTTAGGGTATCCACAAGAGATTCAATGGACATAGAATTTAAATCCTTTGCCTCTTCTATAGCATTTATTTTGTTTTCCCATTCTTTTGGCAAGGCATTCAAAATCTTTCTATTTTTCTCACCCAAAGAATATTCTTTTCCAAGCAATTTAAGATCTTCAATAATGTCACAAAATCTACTACACATCTTATCAACATTTTCAAGAGGATGCATTTTGAAAAATTCATATTGAGAAACAAGTAAAGATTTCTTTTGTTCTTTAATATCTTGATTACCTTCATGAAATACACACAATTTATCCAAAATATCTTTAGCTGATTTACAACCTTTATCCTACTAGATTCATTTACATCTAATTGCATTGTACAATATACACATGGCCTTGCATTCAAAGAAAGGGATATCTCTTGTCCTTTTTCATTCAATTCTTGTCTAGTTCTTTAATCTACTCCAAATGGTGATAGAGTCAACTATCTAGCTTCATAAGGACCATCTTCTAACCACATAGCATTAATTCAATGTAAACAGGATTGTTAAAGAAAATCATCATTCTTTGTATTCCACATGTAAAATGAGAACCATTAAACATAAGGTGGTCTATCAATAGATTCGCCTTCTAAAAAAGAAACTTTTTAATGGTTGCCATGATCTTTACTCTAAGCGGTTCAAGCTGAATCAAAAGAGACCAAGCTCTGATACCAATTGTAAGAGCCCGGTGCAACCCAATGAGTACAAAACAAATTCACAATGATGCACAAAGATATATCAAATTTTAAGGCACAATAAAGAAAACTAATTAAAAGAGAAAAAGATAAGAAATGCAAAACAAATATCAAACCAATAGCCTCTTCAATTGATGGCCGATTGCTAACCAAGATTACAAGTGAAGGCTCACTCCTTCCTCATCCCAAAATACTCTTTTGGTTGAACAAGGAGTTTACAACTATCTAGTTTAAACCCTCAAACAACCTACACTTGAAGATCACTCCCCAATTAAGAACTATTTTATACAAATGAGGCCAACCTTCACCAAGGTTTTACTACTCAAGTGATTGGTTCACTTCACCAAGGTTTTACTACTCCAAGAGAGTAACCTTCACTGAGCAACCTCACAACCCAACTTCCCCAAACCCCTATACAAACCAAAAGGAATCTTTCTTACTCAAAAAATCTCACTTGTAAGCTTGATATTTATTGTGTTGGCAAAAGTCTCTAGTCTTCTTGTGCTTTGGGTTTATAGAAGGTGAGAAATGGCTCCAAAAGACTCTCCAACGGTCAATATTAAATTGCTGTCAAAACTAGCCGTTGGCCTGGTCGGACGTCCGACAGGCTGCCTGTCAGACGTCCCGAACCACCTGTCGGACGTCCGAACCCTAGCCGTCCGAACGTAGATAGGCAGAGAGTCATCAAATCTTTGCGAAATTTCTCGGACGTTCTCGATAATTCAGAATTTGCGATCGATGTGCGTCCGAGGCGCTGCGTCCGATCCTTCCGGACGTCCGATGCTTTCCTCACGAGCGTCCGACAGAGTTTCCTTCTTGCATGTTATCTCATCCTTTCGGACGTCGATAGTTTCCTTTTGGGCCGTCCGACATGATGACCTGATTTTGCTTCTTCATTTGGTTGGTTTTCTTTCCTTGACACCATTGAACCTGATTCTAACAAATTTCTCACATAAAAACATTAGACCAAATCTACATTTTGGTTTGTTAATCATCAAAACCAAGGATTGATCGACCAAGGTCAACATAATAATTTACATTCATTAACATGTCAAAATCCATACAATTAGCAAGTCAGGGAAGATCACAAAAATATAGTACACAGGTGCCACAAAAGTACTTTTACTCACAGAAGACTAAAGTCAAACAAGTGCCCCAAAAGTAGGCCATACAGTCATGCAAAATACAATGGCCTCAACACTTAGCATCACCCCTGACAATTCTAACTATATCAGTCAAAAGGGTCTAGTTTTTTTTTTTCTCGTTCATTTCCCATAATGGAGATCTCAAGTCCAATACAAGAATCCTCCGGGCTCTGACCTTTGCCATCAGAATTTATCTCAAAACCACTTATGATTTTTATTCACACTATAATATACGAGACTATATCCCTTTCGAAGTCACAAGTATTCTCTCAGAAAAAGTATTTAGTACTCAAGTACAAGAATCCAGAACTAAGAGAATTTACAACTCAGGCCGTACGCTCCCAAGTGCAAATTAACGAAGTTTAAGATCCCTACCTGACGTACATATCTATCTACCTCAATTAGCATGATAAAGGTTTTACACTTACCACTTTCATAGTTCACAACTTATGCACAAGAAGAGTACTTAGTCTTTTATACATATTCACATAATTGGGACCATATCACGTCTTGGCCCAAACTGACTCCGTGCAGAGGCCACGCGAAGTTACTCTGATTTTTTTTTTCCTACAAGTAGTCACTTAACTTTCAAACCAGTCCCACAGTCCGGTATCCTAAACTTTTAAGCCTAGGATACACTACAAAGATCTAAAGCCTAAGCTCTGATACCAACTGTGACCCCCCACTTCTCCCAAGGGCGAACCCAAGGGTATCCGCGGAACGCCTGCCTAGCTCTCGCCAGGACTCGAGACAAATCAATTCAAACTTAACAATATATAACAATTTATACCAGTCTAATAAGGAAAAATCGCTTCCATAAACGAATATCCAAGTCTTGTACCACGTGTTCAAAATACATCCGTTATCCAATTCTTACGTCAGGATCCAAAAATACATCAATTCCCAAATATATACAATAGCCAAAATGTCTAGTCAATTACAATTGAAACCCTAATACAAAAGTACATCCAAAGGGTTCCAACGAGTTTCACTCCATCCATTCCTGTTAAGGAAAACAAATCTACGGGGTGAGCGAAACGCTCGTGAGGCCAAGAAAACACACATGCAAGCACGTTGTCCAAATAACAATCCCAATATTCAAGTAATTTACAATTCAAGCGAGAAAAATAAACAGAAACAATTCAAGGATATAGGAGCTTTCAGGAGCTATTTTCCTCTTGCTTCGCCACGGCTCGATCCGATACCCCCTCGTGATGACACTCCGTTATCCGGGTGGGTATTTTATCCGTAGAAACTTCACTTATTACTTCCTCCGACCAACATTCCACCCTCTCGGATCTGAAACCAAACACGCACGAAAAAAAGGTAATACTCGTCGAGTATGCCACACGAGATCTCAAGAGATCAAGTTTTGATTTTTGAACACGCACGGAAAGGGCGATACTCCACGAGTATGCCGAACAAGATCTCAAAAGATCAAGTTGTGTTTTGTTATTCTCTTGGTTTATCAAACTTCTCGACCAAGCCCATGCCGGCTCGAGTTGTAAGATTGGTTAAGAGAATTGGGCGTCCCCATAAGTCGAGGAGCTTCACTCCACCCGACAACAAGACACGCACGACATACACGACATGCATGGCAACACGACACGCACACGAAAACGGGTATATTTTAGTCGACGAGATTCACTCAATCGATTTTGAAAACCAAGTTAATACAAGTAAAGGAGAGCGAGTGCGATAAAGTACACACTCGTCTGATCAAGTGATATTCACGTATATAAGCAGGTAAATCAAGTAAACACGACAAGTCAGGCACTTGACACTCACAAATTCAAAAGTAATTGAGCGAGAAAATCTTTAGTTGTCCCCTCCGGGATTCTTTTCAAGCCTCGCTTGAGCACCTGAAGCAATTAACAAGTATTTTTTACTCACAATCACGTATTAATCATGAAAGGAGTTACGCTTATTTGGACTAGTCAATACCTCAAACCAAGAACCTTAGCCACTCAAAATAAAGGTTCAAAAGTGAGGTTTTATTAACACAAGAAAAACTGATTTCCTTCATGAAATCAAGTTTAAAGCGATCAATTATCATCAAGAAGGAGTAACAAGTTTTCAAATTTTCATTTTCTAAGAAATCAGCAAATTTCAGCTTTGCGCGTCAAATTTAGAAAAATCATATCTTGCACTCAGTAGGTCCAAAATTATAAAACTTGGTACCGTTGGAAACCTCTTAGAAAGTACTAAAAGTTCTTAAAAGACACTTTTCCATGAATCTAAGTGGAAGGTATTCAAAAATGAGCTTGAAGGTACCGGTTCGGCGTACAAGGCAGAATTAAGTTGGATTTCGGCCAACTTTGGAAATTCGGCACGATTCACATGTTGCAAACCGGCCTCTGAAATTTACAGCTCAATTAGTGTTACAAGTGAGGTTTATAACAAAACAAGCGGATCAAGAATCGGAGTTTCGAGTACCGAGATACGGTAGCTCAAAGTTGAGGAAGATTCAAGACTGAAGAAGAATTTCCAGTTTTGAGCCTCCAACACTAGCAATTTAATTCGGTATCGAAACGAACTTGAATTGGTGCCAAAATTGGTAGTATTTTACTCCTATATGCAAGGTATTCCTCTATCAAATTTCAGGGAAAAATACCCTCGGGAATGTAGTTAATTAGTCAACCAAAGTTCAGGAAAAATTCTAAGGCAATCTGCCTTGTGACTTTCATTTCACAATTTCAAATCGTTTAACCAAGAAAACTATCCGAACATGGTTCATTTGTGAAACAAAGGTCTAAGACTCATCCATGATACCTTTGGTAAGTGATGAGCATCAAGAACTTCAATTAATAAAATCATTCCCAAGTTTTGCCCCAAATCAGTCCAAATACTACGTTTTTCTAAAACAGGGCAGTCCTCTTGTTTTAGTCACAACTCAATCAATTTAACTCGGAATGAGGCATGGTTTATGGCGTTAGAAAATACATTCACGGGACTAAAAGTTCACAGAAGGAAATGTTCTGAAATTTGGCAAGCAACCAGCTCAAAATTGAGCCTCAAGTTGCTGCCTCAACAAGCCATTCCAGCAAATCCGAGAGACAGGACAGCTAACTTAAAACGTTTGGTTCGGATCACTCACAAAGAATCAGAACGTGCATTTTATCTCAAATTAAAGCTAGGAATGTCTAGTTTCAAACGCCACCAACGGAACTTGATTTGGACACCCGAGGACAGAGTTATGGCCAAAATACGACCACTGGACAGTTTTACCCGAAAATAATTTTCCAGCATGCCTAGTTCATGAATAAATTCATTTGCCCATCCAATCGTTAATGTTTTCCAACGAAAATTTCTACACACATAATATAACATATACACATCAGGATCATGCCAATAAATCACCAAAAATGGGCCTTATCATGGCCGAACAAAACAGGGGCAGATTCGGCAATTTCTGGTTATGACCTCTACTTGAGTTCCCAACAATAACACTCCATAAATTCATCATTATAACCATTAAACTACCATTAAATCCAACATTGATCCTCAAATCAGCAACAATAACCCAAGTGTGGGAATACAAAGAGCCCACTATCACATTTTACATCCATATCAAGCTAACCAAATGCATGCATGAACTTAACAAGGTAAGATAGCTTCCAAACTTCAAGTTTCCAAGAGTGGATCATCACTTACTTTGGGTTGATGTTCAGCAGAATTTTCGGCCCTCTATTACCCCAGAAAAACCGTGATTTCCAGCCCTTGTTTGCAGCTCAAAATGCTCCTCAAGTGTCAAGCTAGGTGTGGTGCAAGTTTGGTTGAATTTGGAGATGATTTGGGGTGGTTTTGAGTGAGATTAGTGAGCAGAAATTTTGAAGCAATGGAGTTAGAGAGAGGAGGGTGTTTGGTCGGCTATGAGGAGAGAGAAGATGGAGAGAAATCTGATTTCCTTTAGCTTCCAAGAGAAGGTGAAATAAGTGGTGGAAATTCACCCAAAAGTCAACTCTCATTAGGGGCCGTTTGGTGCGATTACGGCTCGATTTTCTCGCGCGTTTGGTTCACTAATGCACTAAACCTCCAATGCATATATATTCATGTAAATATTATTCACTCTTAATTGTCCCGAAATAAGGGTCTCAAGTCCCTCAAATAAAGTCGCGCGTGTGAAAACGCGTACCGTCAATTTTAACGATATAACGCGAAACTTCCGAGAAATTCTTATAACGATTGTACTACTAACTATCACTTGAGTATTTATTCATAAGATTACCTATTTTAGGACCATAGTACAAGTCTTCAATATTCCAAGCTTATTGTGCTACTACGCGGATAAAATCTCCAAGTACTATTCACTATTTTTACTAAACGTACTCCAGGAAATTAATTTTCAGAACGAGTCACTTTAAAAATATAACGAAGTTATATTTCCATGTATTTAGGTCTAATAAGGCTAGAAAATATTCCTCGTGGCAAAAATCCAATTAAATAGTTTATTAAGCCATAAATTAGGCATAAAATAATAGTTTTTACGAGTCCTCACACTAATCCTTTAACAAATTCGAACCAGCGAACATTAACAACATTTCCCAATTCAGTTTGAAGAGAACAGGTTACGGGAACCAGAAGGAAACTGCAAACTTGCTCAACTAAAGGAAAACGCAGCCTACGCAGTAGATAAACAAGAACCTGACACTCATTAGACTCCATAAAACCCTCATAAACCCACGGCTAAACATGCAACCAAGGAGATCTAATGTAGAGAGGGGTCCAAAACATGGCTTTTGGGAGGAACCAGCGGATTCTAAGTAAAACGAACAGCAAGGAACTATTAGACAGCATGGAAAACAAAGAAAGAAACATCAGACAGCCAAAGGTGAGCAAATAAACAGCAAAAGGAAGCATCTTGGACTGTAAAATGCAAGCAAAAACGCAAAGAAACAGCAACAGTAGACCACTGGACTATAACGGATACATTCACGGGCTTCGAACAGCTTGGGACTGATCGAAGCTTCTCCCACCAAAACAGAAATCACATCGCAGCATGAAAGGCATAAACATTAGCAAGAGATGAGAAATTTTACCCAAATGAAAAGGAAAGATCAACAGCGGACAACTTGCTGCAAAACCAGTGCTTTTTCAACGAAGATTGAAGACAATAATGGTGGCATTGGGTTCCTCTCTGTTCCGTAGTTGCTATTGGTTCCAGTCACCCTCTCGTTTGCAGCTTTTTCTTTTCTTTTGCTGGGTTTCTCTTCTCCCGAAACTGTCTCAATCTCTCCCTCTCACTCTATATCTCACTCTCCCGAAGCTCCTCCCTTTGTCTCTCGGTTCCTCACTTTTTCCGTAGCCTCCTCAGCCCTAGCCACCACACTTTTTCTTGCCGTCACCCCCTTTTTGATTCCCAGCTTTTTCTTTCGCTTTTATATGAAACAAAACTCTCAAACCCTCACCTCAAAGGTGAGGATGAGAGCTGAGTTTTTTCCTTCAAAAAACTTAAGCCATCCGATCATTCTTCTTCTAGAATCTTTCTTGTTACATATTGGGGTGAGGTCGCCTATAGTTTGGGGAAAAAGAAAACAACAAAAAGAGGTGAAATGGATTTACCTGGCCAGCTGCAAAAATCTGGTTTGTGGCCTCGTACGAAGGAGATGATGAATAGTGCCTGTATTTGCACGCGCGCGAGGATCTGTTCATTTCTTTATTCCTCTTTCTTTTTTTTTAACAAAATTGATTTTGATGATTTTCCTTTTCTTTTCCTGTTTTTCTAATAATAATAATCAATTTTTTTTTCAAGAAATAGAAATGAAACAAGAATAAATAAAATTTAACAAAAATGAACAAAAAATAGAAATAAAAAATGAAGAAAAATAAAATAAATATCTAATAAAAATAAATAAAATGATGGTGAAATTTTTGGTGTCTACAGCTTGTCCCTCTTTGTCTGAGTTTCGAAAAGACTCGAGACAAAGATGTAGACACCAAATATTTACCTGTAGTTATTCTGCCTTGAATTGAAACATGTAAACATAAAAAAGAAAAGGTCAGTGGGATGAAATCCTACCCTGCCATAACATCAGTCAGTGCCAAGGTTGGTGGGATAAACCCAAGTCCAACAAGATAAAACGGTCAGTAGGATAAAACCCGAGGTTGGTAGGATAAAACCCGATCCCAACGAGACATAAACGGTCAGCGAGATAAAACCCGGTCCTGCCGAGATTCCAAATCCAACATGATAAAACGATCAGTAGGATACAATCCAAACCTACCGAGATTCTTTTTCACAAAATTTGCCCCAATTCCAACCAATTATCGTGCAATCGATCATTTATTATGGCCTTGTGATATTGTTGTTCCTCCTTAAAACTTTGATTCACACCTCGTCCTCGGTCCGAACTATGAATATTCGATTCTTTGGCGACATTACTCAATTATATAAAAAATTTTGCCTCAATTTTGTTATTTGAAACACGTATGAACCTGTAAGAGAAAGAACAAATAATGCCACCACCATTCGACCCGTCTAGCTTTCAAGAAACGTGTAAACATGAGTACTTGAGCGTTCTTCCCCGATAGAGTGAAAACTCAACTTTACCCTGCTAATTGTATCCAGTTTCCTCAACTTCCAATGCTAACAAGACCCTTGGTATCCAGGCAATTCGAATAAATTACAGGGATTGCCATTTAATAACTCTCCGATGTAGCCAAACTCAACTTTGCTCTGCAAACTATATCAAATCTTCTTAACTTCCAATGCTTATCAAATATGATATTTGGTATCCAGGGATTTTTAATAAATCTGAGGGATTGCCATTTGATAAATCTGAAGAGATAAATGAGACCATGAAACACAAGAAAAATATTTTATTTACACAAAAATAATGAAAATCCAAGTAAATGAAAGCAACGATTTACCTTTATTGATAAAAAATTGATTTGAGAGAAATAAATCTGTACACTTAAAAGTTTATGTTTGATGAACCAAAATACTTTGATTCTCGAACAAAACGCCACATTTGACCCTTTGGATGTCGTTCCTCCGGAATTCAATGCCGGCAGAAAAATCACAATGTGAGGAGGAATCTAAACGAACTGAATCACCAGGCTTTTAAATCCAAACTCACTTTTCCTCATAAAACCCTACCTTAACGCCCTTTCGGGTTTTCACTAAGGTTACCCCCACCTTTTTATTTTCTCTCCTTCTTCTTTCTTTCTTCTTTTTTGTTGTTGTTATTATTGTTTTTTCTTTTTTTGTTTCTGATAATAATCGCTCTTCCCTTTTGAAGGTGTTCTTGTAAATGAGCAGTGTCAACCTCAAACCTAATCAATTCAGAAATACAACTAAAATTTTTCTTTTTTTCCTTTTCTCTGGGATCATTATATGATCATCATGTGCCAATTAATTTAGAAAATTCCTTGACAGAGGTATTACAAAGAACAGAAGTCAGGACTTTTAGTTTTTGTAATGGGGTCTGGTGAGGTGCTAAAAAGGTTAAGGCTTGAAGGCGGATTTCCAAAAGTGGTTTAAATAATCTGAGATCGCATTGTTGCGCCAACCTTATTTTAGCGTTAAATCAAAACTTGCTCCAGTTTATTCTTAACTGAGGTTCTCTTTTTCCATTTTTCTTTTTTTTTTCTTTTCCTTCCTGGCCTTCTGTCATTCCATTCATCTTTTGAAATTTTCAAAATTTGTCCCAATTTATTTTGAATTGAGGTTTTCTTTTGTTCATTTTCTTTTTTTTCGGCCTTCCTTTAAAAATTAAATTTGCCCCAATGTGGGGCTTTTCTCTTTTCTTTTTCACAACTAAATTTGCTCCAATGTGGGGTTTGCGATTCTCAAGGGTTGCCAAACGAAAATAATTTATTTTAAAGGTTCAAAAGGGATAATTAGGGATAGAATGTTTAATTGGAAGGGAAGAGGGCCTGGATTTCATTCCGTTCTTCGCATTAACTCTGAAAGGAAACCTTCATTTATCATATGAAGAATTTCTTACACGTATCCGAATTGATCGGCTGAGGGAAAGCTTGTCCATTCAAATCTAAGAATAAGTGCTCCACCTTCTTGATGATAAAAGGGTCCTACCAATTTGGTGCAAAATTGCCCTTAGCCTCCTCTTGTGCTGGTAAAATCTATTTCAATACTTTATCTCCTTCTGTGAATAGTCGTGGTTTGACCTTTTTGTTATAAACACGAGCCATCCTTCTTTTGATAGCACTGACCATGACAAATGGTATTTAGCTGCGGCTTATCAAGTGACCACTGATTTCTTATTTCCTTAATCTTGATCCCAATTCGGCTTGAGTTTCTCTTTATACCATTTGGGCCTCTTTGAAATATTTTCGGATGTCTCTTCGCTATTCCTCTCATTTTGAAATCCAAATTCATATTCGTGAGATATTGAGATTGCCCCCATCAAATTTCGGAACAGTGATATCCAAAGGGTCAAAAAATTTTATTTTGGCCATCTGAAAAGAATGCGTAAGTAACACAGTATATATAAAACTGTACATTCTATTGAATTTCAAGATAAAGATCAAACTTAATAAGGTGTTACTTGTTAAATAAGACGTGTCTTTAAAAGTCACTTGATTCAAAACTATTTACAAAACATAGCTAAACAAAAGACACATGCATGAATAATTTTCATGAATTTTAATCAAAGACAACTCCCCAAGTTTATCGAAACTCCCCTTCAAGAGGGAGGGATCTCATCAGTTAGGAATTTTCAGATTTCCTCATTGGAGGTGTCCTTGTGCACAGGAAAAGGATTTTTGCTAACACTTGGTCCTTGTTCCTCTCTCCTTCTCAAAATTATGTTTTCAGCCTCAATCATGTCTTGTATTTTATGTTTGAGTACCCAACAATTGGCAATAGAATGTCCAGGAGCTCCAGAATGATAAGCACAAAAAGATTGAGGATCATAACCAGGGGGAACTTCTTTAGTATAGACTTTAGGGGGTATCGTACCAATTTTCCCTGCGGCTTTAAGCTGTTCATATAAGTGATCAAAGGGCCGATCTAGATTGGTGAAAGTTCTATATCGAGTTGGGTTTTGGGTGTCATTGGTTTGTTGATAGTTGTAGTTCTGGTTAGCTGATGAAATGGGTCTTGGATTATAAGGAGGGCGAGGCCTGGTTTGAAAGTTAGATGAAGAAATATGAAATGGTGTTGTGGGCGTGCTTGGATAATTTGGTCGAGGTTGAAGGTGGTTAATGGTGGTATGGTAAACAGGTCGAGGGTATAGATTGTATGGGTAACGAGGTGAATAAGTGGGGTATTGCTGGTATCTAGGTCGGAAAGAAGGGCCTTAGTTCTAGACAAATGAAGCTTCTTCCTTTTTCTTCTTGAACTGAGACTTCTTGCTATTGCTGCCTTGATTTTGCATCGCTTCCAATTGCGATTTCAGAATTGACACATTAACAATCTTCCCTGCTCTTACGAACTCGTCATACTCTTCCAATTTATTGACAATTTCTGTGAAGGAACACCCGGTCATACGAAAAATTTCCTCAAAATAGGGTTGGTCATGAGGTTTGATGAACGTACGATCAATTTCTTCTTCAGTCATGGGATGCTCCACCTTGGCAGCCAATTTCCTCCATCTCTTTGCATATGTCTTGTAATCCTCAGATGGTTTCCTTTTAGTTCCTTCCAGTGTGGTTCTCGTCGGAGTAAGCTCTCAATTATACTCGTATTGTCTCACAAACGCAGTTGACAGGTCCATCCAGGTCCTCATCTCCTCAGGCTTCATATTAGAGTACCAATCAAGTGCATCGCCTTCTAAGCTTTCAAGGAACAACCAAACTGGCAAATTCTCATCATCTATTGGTTTTTCTAATTTGTTAGCAAACATTCGGAGATGCGTTTTGGGACTGTCCGTTCCATCATACTTGCTAAATTTGGGTGTTTTGAAATCCACCGGCAGTTGCATATCAGGAAACAGGCACAACTCGTTGTAATCCAAACCTCCTTGTTTGCTCAAGCCTTGGCTCTTCCTCATGAATTCGTCAAATCGATCCAACCTTTTTATCAAATTCTTGTCAATTGGTGCAAAGGATTCCCCTGCTTCAACTTTTCCTTGGGCAGCGGTATCTATCGTGAATGGTTCAGCGGTGGAATAGTAATAGGGTCCTTAAGGTTCAAGTGGCATGTTCAGATTTACATGTGGATAATTTTGTAGAATTTGAGGGTGAGGAGGATTGGTTTGGATAGTGGGTACATAGGTATGTGGTAGGCCATGAGTGGGATAGGTGAAAGTCTTTTCAGGTGAATTTTATGACTTGTGAAGTAACAGAGGTTTGAGTATAGGGCAAAAGTATTGGTTCAATTTGATTGGCAGGTAAGGGCTCATGTTGGATACCGCCGCTGTTACTAGTGACTAGTTGATCAATCACACGTCGTTATGCCGTCATTTCCATGCTCAGCTCATTGAATTTGTTTAGTACTTCGCTCAGTTGAGCTCCCAGATTTGCCAAGTTAGTTGATGATTTCATTACAGGTCTATTGGACGATTCCGGATGCGTACTCTGTTTACACTATTTCTTGAAGCTCAGCTACACGATCGTGAAATGATGGGGCTTCTTCGTGTAGCTATGTTTGCAACTACCTGAAAATTTGGAAAAATCTTATTTAGATTCTTTTTTGGATTAACTGCTGACAAAAAAAAAAAGAAAAAGAAAAAGACATGAGTTAGTAAAAATTAAAGTAATTCGGATGCATGTCCTGTTGGGGGAGCCCTTTTGTGCCAAGGGTAGGCCTAACATGAGAATGCAATCCTCTAGGGTAGGAACATACAATACCTGATGAATCCGATCAACTTACTGATATTTGAGTGAAAAATACTTTGAAAAAGTTGACCAATTGGAGTGAGAAGAGACACTTGTCCTAACAAAATGAGAACAAAGTCCGAATGGATTGATTACTTTGATTGACACATAAAGTGATGTGTGAAAGAGCCTATTCTTGAAAGGATTGCAACGTCTCGACTAGGTTATTCAGTCAACCTTAGATCGAAACCCTAAAAAAAGGATAAACGGGTCAAATGGATTGGATGAAATTGACGATTTATTCAAAATTGACCGGATCACCCTAAAAAATGAATAAACTGGTCAAATAAATTGAATAAAATTTAGAATTTATTCAAAATTGACCGAATTGTCCTAGAAATGAGTAAACTAGTCAAATGAATTGAATGAAATTGATGATTTATTCAAAATTGAAGGGATCACTCTAAAAAATAGGTAAACTGGTCAAATGAATTAAATGAAAATGATGATTTATTCAAAAATTAACTGGATCGCCCTAACAATGGGTAAACTGGTCAAATGAATTGAATGGAAATGATGATTTATTAAAAAACGATTGGGTTGTACAAAAAAGGGTTAATCACATTTTATCCCCTTAAAGAATACCCAATTTCTCAGTTTACCCCCTAACCTTTAATTTTGCTCACTTAACCCCCTTTAGGACAAAATTGCCCTTGCATTATTTTGACTTTTCATTTACCTTGTTTTCCTTTCTTTTATTTCTTTTTCTCTTTCTTCTTTATTTAATTCTTCCTCTTTCCCACAAAAATCTTCACCTTAATGATTGAAATTAAAAAAGAGGAATTGCAGAGATCTATCTTCTCCTTAAATGATTAAAAAAATATTCAAATCACTTTCCTAAAATAAAATTTTTTTAGCCTTTCAATTCTTTTAATTTTGGATTTTCCTCTTTCCTTTCTAGTTTCTCATTTTATTCTCAAGAAAATATCATAAGATGAAATTGTTTTGCTTTCTTTTATTTCTTTTTCTCTTTCTTCTCTCTTTCATCCTTCCCAATAGAAATTCCATTTCAACGAAAATTTTTGTTTTGAGTTTTTAATTGCATATTTCTGGGTGAAGGTTTAAAAGGCATCAAAAACTAATTTTGATTTTTTGTATGATGCCACGTGTCACAAATTTCAATTGATGATTATTAATCAGGTCACAATTTCATCTTAAGATATTTTCTTGGGAATAAAATGAGAAACTAGAAAGGAAAGAGGAAAACCCAAAATTAAAAGAATTGAAAGGCTAAAAAAATTGTATTTTAGGAAAGTGATTTGAATATTTTTTTAATCATTTAAGGAGAAGATAGATAGATCTTTGCAATTTCTCTTTTTTAATTTCAATCATTAAGGTGAAGATTTTTGTGGGAAAGAGGAAGAATTAAATAAAGAAGAAAGAGAAAAAGAAATAAAAGAAAGGAAAATAAGGTAAATGAAAAGTCAAAATAATGCAAGGGCAATTTTGTCCTAAAGGGGGTTAAGTGAGTAAAATTAAAGGTTAGGGGGTAAACTGAGAAATGGGGTATTCTTTAAGGGGATAAAATGTGATTAACCCTACAAAAAATGAATAAACGAGTCAAATGGATTGGATGGAACTGGTGATTTATTCAAAAATTGACTGGATTGCCAACCCATTTGGAGTTTGACATTGTATTTCAATGCATTAGTCTATGAGCGTTCTAAAATCAAGATTTGGCCTTAATATATTTACCATCTCAACAATGAAGAATTATTTTGTGACTTTCTTCAAATTAATGTCCTTTACACAAGGGATTTTTACCAATTATATTAAAATGGCCAAAAGATGATTATTAGATGCTCATATTCTAACGTGCAAAAATTTCTCTATCATCTTCGAGACTAATGTCATCATGGAAGGGATCAGATTCTACCTTACCTTGTGCACTACCCCTTTGGATGGTACAAGAAATATAAACGTGCAAGTCTCATTGGATTACATATTCGAGACACAAGGTGGCTTACTCCTAACACGGGATTCCCTAAATGGCATTCCCTCTAAGGTTTATACATGATGCCAATTTATCAAAGCAATTAAATATGCAATTTGAAATGAAACATGACCTAAGAGACCCTTCATATGCCAGGGTGAGTCTAGAATGATATGCAATTATTAATCTATGAATGCAATACATAAAAATCTTTAAACGTGCAATAACCTATCTAAGGGAGTAGGTTCTAAAAGAGGATCATGCCAGATCTCTTATTTCCTAGTGTTTGTGAATGCAAAAGATAAAAAACAAGGAAACGTTAGTTCAACACATAACACGTTGTGGCAATCAAATAATATAAAAAAATAGAAAGCAAAATAAGAAAAGAGGGGTGGAATCCCTCCCCTCGTGCTTAGTGTCCCTAGTCAGGTAAGGTTGACCCTATCGTAGGGTATTTCTAATATGGATGCATAAGGTTTGGCTTACTAATGCATCTAGACTCGATGAAGCTTCAGGCTCCCAAGCCTTCAGACCAAAAGGCGAAGGGTCATCAATCCCAGGGCCTTCGATTGGTGGCTCGAGTGATCCCTTAGGCATCGCTATGGGCGCAGAGCACACTATCCGCCTACCTAAAGAAATCGATCCTAATCCTACAAGGAGATGTGGAAAGTGCCCACGAAAAAGAAAAAATAGGGTAAAAAGTAATGCATGCACGTTTGAGGTGCTTTCTTTTGAGGGGAGAGATTATAATACCATCAAATGCGGTTGAAAGTTCTGTCGCGCCCCAATTTTTTTAAAAATAAAATAAAATGACGAGTTTAGAAAATGAATTTTGATTTATTTGATTAAAAATGAATTTTTTATTTAAATAAATAAAGAAAAAGAAGGGCCTAAAATGGGGTTTGAAAGTGCGACGATTTGGGCCCAAATTATAGTTTAAAAAGGATTTTTGAAATAAAAATCGGAGTCGCCACTTGGTATTGAGTTAAGGTGTACCAAGTCACCTAAAAATGAATTTTTCAAAGAAAAAAGTAGAAAAATCCCTTTTAAACGACTCCTAGTCTACAAAATTCAGAGAAAGAGGTTCGGGAGTCACATTTGAAGAAAGAGAAGACAAGGATAAAAATCCAAGGCAAATAAAAACCCTAACTATTACATTTGAGGGGAGCCTACTACAATCTAAAAGGGGAAAAGAATAAATGAATACCTAACTATTACATCTTGGCATTTAAATGCCTTTCAAATAACCAAAATTGAACTAAAATAAATATACAAAATTAAAATAAATAAAGCGAATAAATAAATAAATAAATAAAAACATTCAAAAGGCATGCAATTAAACACGTAAAGTCACAGAAGGACAAATAGGATCAAATAAAGTCAAAATAAGGGATAGAGTGTACCTCCCTTGAGTTGGTGCCCTAACGGAACAAAATTGCTTATTTACCCTTCAAAACAATAAAAAGGGTCAAGGCATCATTTTAATTAACAATTAATTAAATGAAAACTAAACACGAAATGAAAATCTAAACACAAAATGGAATCACTTAAGGTGTTCACATAAAATAAACCATTTAGGAGTAAAAATTAAAGCAAACAAAATCCTAAGTAAAAAGTTTTAAAAGTTAAAAATGGAATAATTGGGCCAAAAAAGCAAATTAAGGAGATACAATTGATCAAATTGGTCAATTAATTGGGCAAAGTTAGAATGAGGAGAAACATGTGGGGTTGAAATGCAATTTTTGAAAGATTTTCATGCATGCAAACCAAAGCTTTCGGCAAAAGCTGAAGTTGTTTTCTTTCTACCATTTCTACTGGAATTTTTCATACGCAAGCCTCTGCAATCTCGGTGTCGCGCCCCATTTTTTATAAGAAAAATAAATAAATGGAAAGTGAATTTTGATTCAATTTTTGGTTGGAAAATAAATTTTGATTTTGGAAAGAAAATGAAAAAACATGGGTCTAAATGGGACTTGAAAATGCGACGATTTGACCCAAAATATAGTTTAAAAAGGATTTTGGAAATAAAAATCGGAGTCGCCACTTGGTATTGGGTTAAGGTGTACCAAGTCACCTAAAAAATGAATTTTTTTAAAGAAAAATAGAAAAAACCCTTTTTAAACGACTCCAAGTCTACGTAAATCAAAGAAAAAGGTTCGGGAGTCACATTTGAAGAGAGGGAAGGCAAGGACGAGGTCCAAGGCACCCTCTCAACCTAGCCAAGGCTAGTTGCACGATTTAGTCAAAGATTTTCTTGTTTTAACCAAAGAATTTATCACATTTGGATGTGCTATATGAATGCAAATCCTAGACCTAGGGGGCATCGGGGGGTAAAATTTCTCTTCAAAGTTTGAATGGTGCCAATCACATTAATAGTGATGCCCAATAATGACTCTTTGGAGAGGTCACGAATAATGCTAATTACGTAAAAATGAGTGGAATGAATGTATGCAATGTGAAAAATATGAGTTTGTGTGAAGTGAAAAAGTAATTATAGTAATAAAAAAACAATAGTGTGTAAGTGGAAGTGTGCAAATGGATGTGCAAAGTGAGGTATGTAAAGTGATAGTGTGAAATGTATGTGTGATAGCATAAAGTGCATGTGTGCAAGTGATAGTATATAAAGTGCGAGTGGTAGAGTGAAAATGTACAAAATGAGAGTTGTGTGAAATGATAGGGGATAAATGAAATGCATGAACTCTAGAGGAATGCAAGCAAGATGGGTACGGGGAGACCCTAAGTCGTGACCTTTAATTTGCCTTTTGGTTAGAAAAAGAATGAGCGTGCTAAGGCTATGTATAGCCAAACTCGTCCATCCCCCTTACCAAAAGAGTGACTCCCTATCCTATACAAGCAAATGAGCTAACCTAAATGAAAATGTAATCCTAAATGTGTAAGGGAAAGGGAGTGAAGGGTCATGCAAAAATGTAAAACTAAAAGGAAAGAATGAATGAAGATGTAGTGAAGGCATGCGAGTATGTACTAGCGAGAGGGGGCCCTATTGGGTCTAGCATTGGACTAGCCCTTTACTAACGCTCATTTACAAGCATTGGACTTGTAAGAACTCGAGGGGAAGGCCATGACTAGCATTGGACTAGCCACGGTGACGTGCATCTATATCCACCATATATAATCAATAGGCATGGTTAAAGCAAGTATGCATGTGAGCACGTAATTCACATAACACGTAAGCATGCATATCTAGATGCCAAAGCCCTACGAAAGCGGTAACACATAGCACATAGGCATGCAAATCACACACAAAGCAAAATGAAGCAAATAAAACCCCTAACTATTACATTTGAGGGAGGGCCTACTACAATCTAAAGGGGAATGTGAAATAAAATAAAATGAATCTAACTATTACAAATTTGGCATTCAAGTGCCTTTCCAATGATCAAAATTGCACTAAAATAAATATACAAAAACTAAAGCCAATAAAGCGAATAAATAAAATGAATAAAATAAAAACATTCAAAAAGCATGCAATCAAGCATATAAAATCACATAGGGCACGTAGGGTCAAATAAAGTAAGAAGCAAAGGATAGAGTGTACCTCCCTTAAGTTGGGGCCCTAATGGAGTGAAATTACTTATTTGCCCTCCAAAATAAAAGAAAGGGTCAAGGCACCAATTTAATTCACAATTAATCATATGGAATGAAAATAACACGAAATTGAATCACTCGAAACACCCAAATAGACTAAACAACCCATATTCAAAGGTTTAAAGTAGACAAGGACCCAATTGAAAGAATTACAAAGCTTTGAGGGGTTAAATTATTATCATTGCAAATGTTAAAGGTCATAAATGAAAATGAATTAAAACCAACAGTTTAAGCAGAAACCCATCAAAACCAAAAATTAGAATTTCACAAAATGAATGAAAAACCCATTTACAATGATTAAGCATCAAAATTGACCAAAGTTTCACTGAAAATACAAATCAAAACTAAGAATTTGTCGAAACTTATTAAACCGCAAAATTCATCCTAAAATTCACAAACAATCCATCCGAAATTAAATTAGAGTGTATCAAATAAAATTAACATTGATAGAAGGACAAAATTGATTGTATTTTCCAATTTGTTGGGCCAAGGTGAAGCAAGGGGAAACTTGAGGGGTTAGATTGCATTTTTAGAAACTTTTCCATGCAAACCCACGAAGAACTCATCTTCTTCAACCGAAAACTTTCTGCAATTTCTTTCTGGGTTCCTCTTTTCATCCAAACGCAAGTAATGCTCAAACAACCCAAAATTTGAAGCAAGGCCACAAGATCACCAAGCCTTCTTTTTACTTTTTGCCCATAAAACTCTTATATTTACACACCAAAAATCAGAGGAAAGAGTATGCAAATAACGAAGTCATCTTCTTCGTAGCTTCTGCAATACCAGAAAGTTATGCGGATCCAGAAATTTTCACTCAGCAACGCAAAGCCCATTGATGTATTCACCAAAAGACTAAACACCAAGAATTCAAACTCACTTCTTAACAAAATCCAATGAGAAAAACACTCCATAGGCAAGATTAAAGCAATAGAGACAAACAAAAACACATAAAACAGCAAACAACTACAAGCATCAGCAGCGACACAAACAACAAAACACAGAAAAAACGCAAGAACACAGCTCAGCCACGAAGGAAAATGGAAAGAGCTAAGAAATCAGTTTAAGAAGATACCTAAGGAAGCTTTCTGGATTGGATTTGAGTGAGCGAAAGTAGATGGTCGGTTTCCCTTCCTTTCTCCCTTGTCTGCAACTCCAAGCTCTCTTTATTCTGTTCCCTTTTCTTAGCCGCTGTGTCGTTACTGCGGTTGTTGCTGCCATCAGTGATGAATCCCCCTTAACCTGGATTCAACTTGGATCAACGGAAGGTGAAGAGAGAAACCGGATTGGGTTAGTTTCCCTCTGTTTCTTTTCTGGTTTGGCTTGAAACTTTGTGACTCACTCCTTCCTCTGGAGCAGCGGAAGGGGAAGCTAGGGTTCTTTTGCAGTGTAGCTGTCATCGAGGCCGTTGCCATTTCTTGTCCCTTGAAGTTTTGAGGGTTCAACTAGGGAAAGTAGAGGGCGCCGCCATCGTACCAAGATGAGGGCTTCTCCTTTCAGATTCCCTTTTCTCCGCCGCCAGCTCCTCTGCTTTTCCTAATTTTTCCTTTTTTCACTTTCTTCCTCCCTCAGATTTTTTTTCCGGCTCTCTCTCGGTTCTGTCCTCCTCAAAGCTGCGTTCTTTCTTTTCCCTCAACCCTAGCCTTCATATGTTCTCCCTCGGTTTCTGGTTCCTTCCGCTCTCGCTGCCTCTCCCAGATTCTCCCTTTTCCTGATTTTTTCCCTTCCTCCGTTTCAGCCGCCGACCCCTTTTCTCCTCCTCAAAGCTGCGTTTTACTTTGGCTCTATTTATACCCAGCCCACAACTTCAAACCCTCACAGCAAGGGTACCAGATGAAGCTGCATTTCCTCCTCGTTTTTTTTGGAGCCGTCCGATGTTTTTGCTAGACTCCCCCAGAAGCTGAGTAAATTCTTGAATTATGATGAAAAAAAAAAGAGTTTCTACAAGTAAGGCTATTGGTGGAAGCGTTTTTAAAATGAGGTTGTTCGCATTCAGCAAATGCGAACTTACTTAGTTTCCATTCAGCAAATGCGAGCTAGGATACTTTTTTTTTATAAAAAAAGTACCTCGCATTTCTCAGTCTCTTTCACCTAAACCCAAAAACAGAGCTCCGTTCTTTACGTCAAACATTCAGCATTCAAATCCATAAGCAGAGGGGCAGAAATTGGAACGAAACTTTGCACATCCAGCTCACTCTCTCGTCTTTTGCGTAGCTAGACACCAGTCCAAGCTTCCAAGAGGAAATTGCCCAAAATCCCTCAATCTCTTTCTTTCTCGTCGGTTGTTGTCCGCCATTGTTGAGCTTCCACCAGACGCCATTTACACGCCAACCAGCTGCCATTTCTGCCTCAGCAGTCATCCCCAACCAATTTTGTGACCCTTTGCGCTGCACATTTTCTTTTCCCTTCGCAAATGGCTTTCAAATTCGTGGCTGTGCTCTGTAGCTCACAAACAGCATAAAAGGTATGAACTTTTGTTGCAAAGCCTGATTTTTATGCGTTTTATATTTATTTAATACTTTAATCCGATGTAAAGTTCAGATTTGATGTCAAATTTGGATGTAAATATCATGTGGGTTGTGCTGCTTTTTCCATTTTTTTCTGTCGAGTCTGAGGAAATATCTTCAGGGAGGGGAAATCCTTGGGTCAAATGACCCACTGCACCGCAGAGCCAGAGTAAACGTAAATGCAGAAAGAAAATGACAGAGACAGATGTAGATAAAATTAGTGGTATTTGCATATAACTTCACAGCTAGTCCTACATCATTTTCTTTTGAGTTACCGATAACTTGGGCGAATTCTTAGTTTATGATGGAAAAAAAAAGAATTCTGCAACGAGGGCGGTTCTTGGAGTGTGTTCTACAAATGGGGGTCTTCGCATTTCTGAAATGCGAGCTCGTGAGCTCGCATTCCGGGAATACGAAATGCGAGCTCACTGAGAGCTGGGTGAGCGCCAAGACAAGGCTACGTTACAGTCTTCGTCGGCTTGGCGTGGCATTGGTACAGGTGCTGGTGGATGTGGTCGCATTGTCTCTTTGACAATGGCCTGTAGGTAGACTAAATTCTTGATATCAGATTCTTCTACCCATCTCTCTTTACCAACAAAAGAGTCAATCTCTTCCTGGGCTTTTTGCAAAACGTGCCTATGGTTCAGTAGCAGGGAGATAACCCAGCTCAACGCCCTTGATGTGGTACTAGTTCCTGCTACAATAATCACCTGCAAGCAAAATAATAATAATAATAATAATGAAAAGTAACAAATAGAAAATTCTGGCAAAGATTAGTTCTACACTAAGAATAGATTAGCTGAAGAGTTTTGAGTTTTGATTTTTTTTAACTTGTCCTAATTAGTTGTGGAGCTTAGAATATCAGACAAGGGAGAAGTTCTACAAGAAAGAAACTAGGGTGGACAATTCTCTAGCTCCCAAAAAAAAAGCAAAAAAATTTGAATTTGGGAGAGCTCGCATTCCGCGAATGCGAACTCTATGGCCTCCGAAAAAAAAAATAAAAAAATTCAAATTCTGCTGAGCTCGCATTATCAGAGCTCGCATTCCTGAAATGCGAAGACCCCCCTACGGAATACCTCACCGAAATCGCTCCTTTTGTAGAATTTTTTTAAATTTCATCACAAACTTAGAAATTTCTCCCGATAACTTTGACTTGGTTCTAGTGTTCATGTGACCAGCCATTTGGCATTTTTGCATGATACCAGTAAGTTGGATTTCGTGATTAGCATCCACGGTATTGGCATTGCTATTTATAACTTGGCAATTTTGAAAGTTTACTAGTTGGCTGCTTAATATACGGTTAATGCTTAAAATATGCTGAATCAATTAGGATTCTCTTAGTGAATAGTCTGTTTGTGGCATTCTAGTGGCTAAGTTATGTTGTCCATCTTTTAGTTTTGTTGTATTGCCGTTTCTTCAGTACCTTGATGGGTTGTAATGCTACCAGACCAGTTGTAACCCCCCCACCCCCCCCCCCAAAAAAAAAAAAAACTGCTATTAGCTACTTACTATTAAACGATGCAATTTGTTTTACCTTTTTAAGTAGTGGTATGTATTAGCTACTTGTTTTGAAGTTTTGCTTCTTATTGAGAAACTATGTATAGTTTTGAGATGCAGGAAAAACCTGTAGGTCCTTGCACCATATATCTAGTCTTACAATTCTGAGTTATCACTGTTAACAATTCTAGATCATCAACATTTGCATAATGAGGCTCGCTTAGGTAATACACCTAAATAACTGTTTCGCATGGCTAGAAACCTTGAGGTACCCAGTCCATTTGCTATTTCAAGACACACTGCTGGCACAGTGGTCTTTCTTTCTGCAACATTCAACCTTCTTCCATCTTAAATCTGATCATTGAGTATAGTCAGTAGGGTCCATCCTAATATGATTAGATTTTGAAGAATCTAAATATTTTGTACTTGCATGTAGGCTTATGAATGCATGAAAGTTTTGATCCCAATCTTAGTTAATTGTGAGGGCAACTGTGAATTTTTCTTGGTTGAGGAACTAGAATGAATATACCCATTCCGGACTGTACAACTCCTCTGTTTTTATTTTTATATTTTAAATCTGTTCATACAATCAACCATGGAAAAAATTGCAAGCTCAGTAGAAGCAAGAGTTGGGGATTGGGGCATACAACCTGTATAAGGGTCACTTTTTTGAAGAAATTCTAATGCCATGAAGTTTGAGTTTGACAATGGCATATTAGTTTCTAAAAAGCAAAAGAAACAATGGCATAATTTCCAGTTCTTGACGATGGCATATGGTGAATATTCTAGAAACCAACTTAACCTCTAGGACTTCTTAGCATATGGAGAATATGCTAGAAACGAACTTAACCTCTTGGACTTCTTAGCATTCTATTCATTTTCAGTCTCACTTGCGTAGTTAGCCTTTTAGTTCTGCCACCTAGTTAAATTATTGCAGAATGCCTTGCTTTATGTTACCTTAGCAACAGGGGTTAAAATGATCTTGGTACATCATGGACGCCAGTCCAATCCAAAATTCTTGAACCAAATTGAAGAGTTTATTTCTTATAGCTGTCATGAATTTTCTGGTGTTTGAAGCAAGTGATTGTAAATTGTATGCTTAAAGTGTTTGATTTTTCCTTATAATGGAATTTATGGTTGGATAAGCATCTAGAAACATATTAACTTGATCAGAAATTTCACAAGGCTTGTAGGTGGAAGTTTATGTTGGTTTTTGAGATAATTGAGCTGATCACTTCCTGTACATATCTCAGGAAATTGATCAAGGTTGTGTTGTTTTGTGTACATCAATGTTTGAACAGAACTTATAACAGGTTCCATATACAGCTTGACTCGCTTTGGTTAACACTCTGCTTAGCAAGTTGTCATATCCATATTGTTGGAGATGGAGGAGCTACGGCAACTCTCCCAAGCATTTATATCAACTAGTAATAGTTCACGTGCTTTGCACGTGATTGTAATATTTTAAAATATATTATTTTTCAGATACTAAAATTTTTTTATGAAATTTTGATCATCAACATCATAATATAGTATTTTTATGTTATTTATTTTTTTAAGCTAGTTACTTTTAAAAATTTTATTAAATGCAAAGAGACAGAAAACATTCCAATGTAGTTGGCATATCCCTTAAGATTGAATTTGAAATCATGAACGAAACACTTTTTGATTTATAGCTTGATTTCTAACATATCAAATATTGATAATATTATGTTTTACCAAAAGTATTGTATATACATGACTCTATTGCATATAAACCACAATCATCAAAATTTTTTATAAACGAAGAATATAATTAAGTTAGAAAAATAAACATACATGTAATTTGAATTCTTTGTATTATGTTAATTCTATTTTTGTCAATAATGGAGTATAAATGATCCACGACGTAAAGTTTTTTTGGCTTGTACATTCTAACAATTGAAATTTTATAGATAGAAATAGTTGGAGTTTTTCTATTTTCCTTTTCTTTTATTCATGTTTTTAGCACAATCCAATGCGAAGTTAGTGATATTTTTAACATTTCAAGAATGTTAAGTGATATTAGACAAACCCTCAGGGGAGGTTTCCAAGAATGAATTTCTTTCTTTTTTTTCTGAGTTTCTTTTTTTTCTGAGATTTTTTATTTTCTGAATTGAAATGGCTTTTCTGATTTGGCAATTTATTGAGCGTTCTTGTTCTTTCGTTTTGTCTCTTATTTGCTTGCCATGCCTAGTCTTCAATGATGGTGTCATTTGTTGATGCATTTGGTCTCGTGTTTGAGTTGTAAATTCGCGTGATTAGATAGATATTTTTCGGAGCGATATTTAAGCAAGAAAGTGTAAATTCCTGTGATTTTATGGATGTATACAAGGCGTTTGTGAAAATTCCTGAACAGAAGTTGCTAACTTCTGCAATATATGAGGCGTCCTCCTGCCTCAAAGATGATGAATTAAGTGAAGTTGTGGATATAATATGAAATGCACCGCTCTGGATATAATTTGTTTCAGCTTGATTTAATAATGATATACACACAAGAACAATAAGCTGACTCGTATTACCCCAAAAAATTTTCGTCATAATCCACTTGATTATAGGAAGAAACAATAGGAACCCAATAGTGATAGAGTTCCAAAAATGCAGCGCCACGAATAGAAACAGCAACAGCAGCCAAGCTGCTCCTCCCACATGATTTTGCTTTTCTTTACGCATCCCTATGTGATTCTCATAGCAGCTCAACAGGTTTAAACTGCATTTTAGAAGATATTTTAGGGTCAAGAACTTGGTATCAGGGGGAGGTCTACAACTGTTTATGAATGTAGTGGAAGCTGGAGGTTGTAGTCATTAAGAAAGAACTTGGTATCTGGGGGAGGGCTTATAGGGATTATTAGACAGCTATTTATGAATGTAGTGGAAGCAACAGGTTGTAGTCACCAAGTTATGCCATGGTTGGATTAAATGGTCATATTTTGATCAAAGTAAAAATAGAATGAAAGGCAAAGAGCTTGCTTTGGTTATTGCAAAAAAAAAAAAATGGCACTAAGACCTGTGAATATTTTGATTCAGCTCTCCTGATTTTGAAAATTCTTATTAGAGGTTTTTTTATCCAATTGAAGGGGAAAAAATGCTTGCATTCTATATTTTTAAAGAAGAGTTGTGTTTAAATTTAAGAAGCATTGATAATTGATATCATCATGCTTTGACTTGCCATGCAGGAGTGGCTACTGGTTTTGCTGCTAGAGACATCCTTGGGAATGTCCTCAGTGGGCTATCTGTACAGATCTCACGTCAAATTTACCACTTAACTGTTGGGGCCTCCACATCGTTGTCCTATACATGTGAAGTAGCTTGCATACAGTCTCATTTTTTGTTTTAAACAAGTACCAAGAATTAAGAAGAGTATTTTTGAATTGCTCTATTGCTTGGTTTCAGATGTCTAAAAATGAATGTTCAGTGCATTTCCAGCAATCTTCAGCTTGTAGTTCTTGTTCATTGAAATTCAAAGCAATGACATTCATCGCAAGAAATTGCTCCTTGCTTTTGCCCGTGTCAAATGGCTTAACCTCAGCTCTCTCTCAAGTTCCTCAACAGGATTAAGAATCCCTCTTAATTAGGTTGTTTTAGTTTAACTCCATTGAGGAGGGTACATACATCCAACCCGGCCTTGGTTAATTTTCTTACTATGGTATACTTTTGAAGGTGGTGCAATACAACTCAACTACCGCATTCCAGTGTACTTTTTTCTTTAATTTTTTTTGTGGTCTTTTATTGAGCAAGCATGTTAGTTCCTTCCAAGTAAGAAATGTCAAAAAAGATATAGATGCAATTTGCGAGTTCCATATTCCAAATCAACCATTATTTTGAATATGAACACAGTTCATTAATTCTTGAATTGTTAGTACAAACACCCTCTCCAATTCGGAGCAATAATGCCTCTTCTCAAAAACATTCATATGGCTTTTTTTTTTTTTTTTTTTTTTTTTTTTTTTAATCAAAACCTTTATTAATGGTAAGAAAATTACAATGGAGAGGAGCTAAAATGCCCTGTCATGAAAAACAGTCCTACATAGTAACTAAGGCTTCCATTGCCGGCGAATGTAAGGATAGCTAACTCTGTCTAACTGAAGAAGCCCACGAATGTCCCTTGGAAAAGAGGTAGCACAGTAGGATGAGGACGCACGAGACGTGCTGGCTAATTTGGCAAGCGAGTCCGCCACAGCATTGAGCTCTCTGTAGCAATGATGCAAGACCGAGGTGAAGTCCTCAAGTAGATGTCGAATGTGGCAAACCACCCCCCAAATCCTCCACGGACACTTCATCTCACGTCGTACTACCTTGAGGAGAGTCAGCGAGTCAATTTCAATCTCAACGTGGGGGAAGCCATGAGATTTGCAAAGCTGTAACCCTTCGAGGAGAGCCATTGCTTCAGCACTCATATTGGTCTGCCAACCATAGAAAGTGGAAAAACCATAGAGTAGCCTCCCCTCGCTATCCCGGATGAGGCCTCCTCCCCCCGCATCTCCCGGGTTCCCAAGAGAAGAACCATCAACATTTAACTTCACGTAGCCCATGGGAGGGACCATCCAACGGATTATACGGAGCCGAGCCCTGGGTGGCTGCTTAAGGAAAGGTACAAGGCCTTGAGTCCAGCAGCGTTTATCTTCAGGAGTAGAACATGTGAAAGGAGTGGCCCTTGCTATGAGCTGGAGCTCCTTAACAATGTGATTGAATATGACATGCACTGGAGTAACAACCCCCTCAAAGTAAGCCAGATTGCGAAATTTCCACAGTGCCCAACAGATGAGTGCCGGTAATAAACGATAGCAATTCGCGACAAAGCCATTGCCAGATGAGTGCATCCACCAGTTCTGAAGTTGCATAAGAATCTCGTCCGCTCTATCCGTTCGAAAGTGCAGCAGGAGCCCCAGGCGATGCCAAACAGCAGTTGCGACTTCACAAGTGAGAAATACATGCTCCAGTGTTTCCACATGATTGCAGAAAACACACTTAGAGGGTAGGTGAAAGCCAAATTTACTGAGAATATCCGGGAGGGGAAGAAGCGCGTTCAGCAAACGCCACATGAATATCGAGATCTTGCGAGGCAGGCGTTGATCCCAAATGAGTGTACGGGAGAGTAAAGAGGCCCCCTGATGGCGCCTTCTCAACACAGCAGATTTGATAGAGAACTCGCCATTCGGGTTAGGCTGCCAAATAAGGAAATCCTTTTCATTAGAGAGAAAAGGAGGGAAGGACCGAATCTGCTGAATCTCCACGCTGGATAAAGCACCTTCAATAGGCGCCAAGTCCCAACCCCCTTCGCTGATACACTCTCGGATCGTGAGGGAAGGACTGGGAAGGTTAACCTTTCCGACAGCCAAAGCCCCTGAGCCGAGCCAATTGTCGAACCAGAAAGAACAGGTCCCCCCAGCAATCATCCATTGAGAGTTCTCCTCCACAAAGGCCCGGCAGCGCAACATACGCTTCCAGGTGGCCGACCCATTGGTGGTCTCCTGAATCTGCGTGATGTGCCCCTCTCTCTTCCCATATTTCGCTAGCAGAAAACGAGACCAAAGAGTGGAAGATGTACGAAATCTCCACCAGAGTTTGCAAGCAAAACCCGCTGCAATTTCTTCCAGTGACTGAAAACCTAGACCATCCTCCTCAACTGGCTTGCACAGATCCCTCCATCGACGCCAATGTCGCTTCTCTTTCCCAGCTGCTTCGCCCCAGAAAAAGGAAGCCATAAGCTGTTCTATCTGCCTCAACACGCTCTTCGGAAGCTCTAAGACTGCCATGGCATACTTTGGGATAGCTGAAAGGACGTGCTTGATGAGTATAGCCCGGCCACCAGGCGATAAAAGTTTAGTCTTCCATCCAGCTAACTTCAGCCTCAGTTTATCAATCAAGTGCTGAAAATGCCTCCTTGCCGGCCGTCCTTTCGAGATCATACATCCCAGGTATCTGATGGGTAATTTACAATGCTTAAAGCCAAGCCAAGTGGTTATGGATCGCAGCCTTGCTGCTGAACATTTAGAAGAGGTAAGGAAAGAGCTCTTGGATTTATTCACTCGTTGGCCTGTCCCCTCCTGATAGATGGCGAGAAAATCGAGCATTTCTTTAATATCCGACCTGAGCCCCCGCATGAACACTAACACATCATCCGCAAAGCTAAGGTGGGTGATGGAGAAACAGCCTCTTGAGAGAGCGAAAGGGGAGATCTTGGTCGAGGCGAGCAGCTCATTTAGCCCTCGGCTAAGGCTATCAGCAACCAGCAGAAATAAATAAGGAGAAAGGGGGTCTCCCTGTTTAACCCCCCGCCTACTTTGGAAGAATCCATAGGTTCGACCATTAACGAGAACCGAGAACCAAGCTCCTTTTAGGTTATTCATGACCAAGGTAATGAACCAATGACTAAATCCAAACTTCTGCAGCAATTTGGAGAGAAAATGCCAAGAAACACTGTCAAAAGCTTTCATGATATCTAATTTGAGGACCAGGTTATGACCTCGTACTTTCTTGTCAAGGGACTCTAGTATTTCCTTCGCCAGAAGAATATTGTCCGAAATTTCCCTCCCCTTAACAAAGGCCGATTGTTCTGGAGATATCAGACCATCCATAAGGGGCTGCAACCGCTCAGTCAAGATCCGCGTGAAAATTTTGTTCAAGAAGGTACAAAGGCTAATAGGTCTAAATTCTGCAAAGGTTTTCGGTCTATCAGTTTTTGGAATGAGCACAATTAAAGTGCTCCCGATGGCCTTAGAAAGTGGAACACCACAGAAGAATTCCTGCACTGCTTGCAATAGGTCCCGAGCAATAATGTCCCAGCAAGACACATAGAAAAACCCCGAGAAGCCATCGACGCCAGCCGCGCTGTGACTATCCAACCCAAAAACTGCTCTCTTAACTTCTTCCATAGATACCGGACGCGTTAGCTCCTCATTCTGTTGTTGTGTCACTATAGACGGAATCGATGCTAACAGCCGGGTCACGGATGCTTCATTGTTAGCCCCGTCTGATCCGGAGAGGAGCTGCTGGAAAAAACTAGCTGCTCCCTGTCCAATGTCGTCATTTGTCTCAAGCAAATGCCCCTGGCTGTCCTGAATCTGGTGGATGGTTAGCCGCGACCGCTTGTTAAGAAGGGAAGCGTGGAAGAATTTTGTGTTAGCATCCCCCTCCTTTAGCCACCGAACCCGAGCTTTCTGCTTCCAGTAAGTTTCCTCATCCGCAAGACATCGCAGCAGTGCAGCTTGCGCACTGCTCCACTGAGATCTTAGCACATCCGAATCCTCTCCCTCCATTTGGATCTCACATTCCTTGACCTTTGCTTCAACCTTCTTTAGATTTGCAAATATGTCCCCAAACGTGGTTTTGTTCCACTCCTTAAGCACCTGTTTCAGACGCTTAAGTTTGGAGGAGAAGGCAAACATGCCATAGCCTTGCACCTCCTGCTCCCAGCTAGCTCGGACAACTTCAAGAAAGGTCGGGTGACGCACCCACATCTGTTGAAATTTAAAAGCTGATGGCCGAGGGGTACCCTGATGATTGTTCATGCGCAAGAGCAAGGGCGAATGATCAGAGCCAGTGCGACTTAAATGCTGCACAGAACCACAGGGGTACGCTTGCTGCCAATCAGTGTTTGCCAAAATTCTGTCAAGTCTCTTCCAGACCCGCCTACCCCTCCGGATGCCAGACCATGTGAAGCGGCTCCCAAAGGCAGGCAAGGTATTTAGACCACAGTCCGCAATAGTGTCTACAAACTCCGAAACTGCTTGTAAATCTTGCTGGGCAGGGCCAAGATATTCATCTAAGGAAACAATAGCATTAAAATCTCCTCCAACTAGCCGAGGCTCACCACCCACTCGACGAGAGATTGAAATTAAGTCTTGCCATAGGGGTCTCCGTTCCACTGTGGTGCATTTTGCGTAGACAAAGGTTCCAAAGACTACACGAGTCCAGGTCTCATGTGTAATGGCTAAATGCAAAAGCTGGTCGGAGCTAACCTGAACATCCACCGCAACCCCTTCTCTCCACAGAATCCAAATCTTATTGGTTGGGTTACATAATCCCAGCTTAAACTTAAATTTTTGAATCAAACTTTGCAATTGTGAAGCATCAATCATTGGTTCGAGAAGAACCAAGAAGGAAATATTGTGAGCATGTACTAAAGAAAACAGCCGTCGACAAGAGGCTCGGCCGGCAACTCCTCGAATGTTCCATATGAGGAAGCTAAACATTTAATGGGTAGAGGGGAAATCCATGATGGCCTTAGAGGCCTGACGAGTGACTATGGTGCGGGGAAACGAAAGGAACCTCTTTTTCTTTGTATTTTTCCCCTGCGGCAACGCCGAGCCTCCCAGAGAAGGGACTTTAGCATCCATACGCCTTTTGAATTGGTGGAAACTCTCACAGAGTTGAGCTCGGGGCATAGAATCCCGCTGTTGGTCCTCAGAATCCGAGAGCGAAGTCGGCCACTGGATTAAATCTCGTTCTGTTACAAGCTCACAATCATCCAGCAGCCTCGACGCCAGGTTGTTGGCTTCAGGGATGACCACTTGTAGCTGAGTGGCCGGTTCAGGGGGTTTCGGTTCCCTTGTGGCAGAATGACCATGAGATACAACCTGGCTCGGGGTCCCCTCTGAAGGGGCGGGATTAGTCGTGTCCTGATTTTGCACTACCCGTTGTTTGTGCATTTTGTCACAGCCAAGCAGATTAGGGTTCTTTATCAGGGAAATTTCTGGTTTCTGGCGAGGCTCATTGGTTGCCATTGGCTGCTGCATATCAGGGTGGCTTGTCTCAGGGTTCTTGGGTAACCAGACTTGCGCGTGATGATCCGACCCCTGACTAGCAGCAGTCGGCGCCGGGTTGCTGATCTTGCATACGTCTGCAGTATGGCCAAGTTTATGACAGCAGCGGCAATAGTCAGGCACGTTTTCGTATTCAATTTTCTGCCAGAATCCAAAAGATCCGTTAACAATCCAGACGCGATTCGGGAGATCCTTAAGAAGATCTATTTCGACACAAAGTCTTGCTACGTTAGGCCTTGTAATGGCGGCTGTGGAAGCATCAAGCCGAAGAGGTTCTCCCACAAGTCTGCTAATGGAGAAAAGAGGGGCCATGGCGAAAAAATGGACAGGAAGATTGGGTAGCCGAATCCAAATGGGGACGATGGAAGGTTCTGAGTCTACCGAGAAGGAGGGAGTCCACTTCAGTACTCGCATTCCAAAACCCTGAAAGGACCAAAAACGACGAAGCCAACATCTATGGTAGTCTTCTTCATGTTCAAACCTGATGAGAACGTGGCGTGGATCCAGCAGGCCAAGAGTGAACGTCCCTTTGTAGCCAATGGTTAAAAATTCCTTCCGTAGAGCCTCCATGGAAGGCCGTCCCTTGGAGAACTTACCTACCAGGGCAAAACGGAAAGGGGAAGCCAACGATTGAATTTCATCAATGGTGAAAGTTACCGCAGGTTCTCCGCGATACACTTCTCTCGGTTTCAAGAATTGTGAGGATGGCAACGGGTTTGAGGAGGAGGCAAGGATATCGGCAAAGGAACGCTTGGATGGCGTGGGGTGCCCCTCACCCATGGGATGAAGGGCAGCCATGGATGGAGCTAGACTAGGGCTGGCGGCAACCCTAGCAAAAAAACCTAAACTTTCCAAGGTGTTTGTGGAGTTATTTTTGGAGGACAAAACCTAAGCTACCATCTTTCAACTAGATTTTTTATTTTTTATTTTTCAAAATCCATATTATTCATATGGATTTATTCCTCTATGATAAATGCCAATGCAAAAACAAAAATGATTATGAGCTCCTAATTTAAAAAAAAAAAGCAAATTTTGAATATAATTTTCTAGGAATTTACATTTATCGAATGCGAGATCCAAATTATTTACTCCTAGCACTCAATGAATGCATAAACAATTATTTTTTAAAAAATAAGATTTTACTAGACATTGCATTTAGTAAATGAGATATCTGCAAAATAAATATTTGTTTAATTAAAATATTTAATTTTTTTAATTAAATATTTAGTACTCGAAGAAAACAAATATTTTTAAAATTTATATTTGAAGGATCTCGCATTTACTAATAAATGCGAGCTCCAAGAAAACAAATTTACTATTACATGCGAGCTATAAAAAAACAAATATATTTTTTATATTTACTTTTTTTAGGAGCTCGCATTTACTCATAGAAAATAAATATTTTTTAAATCAGAGCTCTGACAGAACAATATTTTTCATTTCGTGACAGCTCTAACATAAACAAAAAGAAAATGATGTCTTTGTTGATGGATTTCAATTTTCAACAATCAGTGCATTATCATATGAAAATGATGGTTATCTACTGGCTATTTCTTTACATCTTTATTAGCACTGATAAACAAACACTATATTGAGATTCCTTTCCTACGCTATGACAATAAACTGCTCCCTGGGGCAAGATAAATATTCATCTTGCACTTCCTTTGGTCTAAAAGCAAGGTTCGTCAACTGGCTTCAAGTAGACATACTGAAATATTAGCAAATTCTGCCATCTGTGTCTTGAACACTGTCTTTGGCTTTACCATTTGCTATGACAGGCAAATTCTTCAGTTCTTCATAGAGCACGAATGTTCCCTTTCTTGATTTTTTCCTGTTATCTTTTCCATGAACAAGTGATACTAAATTTCTGAATATGGATTTTGTTGTAGATAAACTGTAATTCGTTGTACCTTTCTTATGTTGCTGCAATGGATTCCAGTTACCTGAAAAATGTGTAATCTGATAATTGTACATGTCATTTTGCAGGCACTGGATGCCTTTAATACAGCTGTGGTGTCCCCAGTATACTATGTTATGTTTACATCCCTCACCATCCTAGCTAGCATTATAATGTTTAAGGTACTTTCATTTGGCTTTTATTATTAGCTTTTTCCTTTCGTGTATATATATATATATATATATATATATTTTAGTGTTGTGGATTGGGAGGAGGAGGGACGAATCAAAGCAACAAAAGGCTGACTTTCAAACTTTTCATGCAGGACTGGGACAGTCAAAATGCATCGCAAATTGTCTCTGAAGTATGTGGCTTTGTGACTATCCTGTCTGGAACATTCCTTCTCCACAAGACCAAGGACATGGGAGGTGTAAGCAGCACTAGTAACACGCCCGTGCCATCTCCTGTATTCCTGGCATCACGCCAGAATTCTGCGGTCTGAGCTTTGAGATGAGATCGCATTCTGCGGTCTGCGGTCTGAATGCGAGGTAATGCGAGGTAGCTGACCTCGCATTTAAGAGATGCGAGGTAGCTGACCTCGCATTTCATAAATGCGAGGTCTGGTTTTCTTTTTTCTTTTTTTTTTTTTGAATTTCGTTGGAGGAAAATTCAAGAGACTTCGCATTCAGCAAATGCGAGTTGAGGGAGCTCGCATTTGCTGAATGTGAAGATCCCTTGGACGGAATCCCACACTCAAAATGCCCCCTTTGTAGAATTTTTTTAAAATTCATCATAATTTTAGAAATTTCTCCCCAGAAGCTGCTGTAATCTCGTTGCTGTCTGAATGAAATACATAGAGAGAGTTTGGATCCTGTGCAGCTCACCCACGTGAGCTTGTTCTCTTTTTCCTTTTTTTTCTAATTAAATAACAATGAACTTGAATCTAAAATAACTTAAGCATATATTTTTTTTTGTGAATGATTTTCTCTTTTGACAAATTTCATGCTAAAAATCGTAACAATAAAAATAAACAGCTAAAAAGGCAAAAATGAATACAAAAATAAAAATAAAAAATAAAAATAAAATAATAGATAATAATAATAATAATCTGAAACGCTATACAAATGCTAAAAAAAAATCTAAACCAAAATCATGAAGTTAACAAATAAAAATAGATAAGAATTATCACTGAAAGCAAAAATAAAAATAGAAAAAAAATTATTTAAAAATTTGGTGTCTACACTCGGCAAACAAGATTCATACAACAACTTTGAAACAACTCCAATTAAAAACATGGCTAAACACCTCTTAACAATGTAATTGTTGGAAGAATTTCATGCAAGTTTCATGCAAAGCTACGAAACAAGCTTTGTTTCTTCACAGCTGTTTTTCCTTCAGCAATTTCATCATTCAACTGTGTTGCCCATGCAAAACAAAGCCTACTAATTGACTTAACCAAACCCACAACACAGGACAACATTAGTTTCTAAACTAAGGACTCCTACCCGGAAACAAAATAGTGCAGCAAACATGCACATGCTTTGTATCATGAAAAGGACAGCAGCAACTGAAATCTCGCTTCATGCTACCCAAACCCAAATGTCAAACTTCAATTCATTGTTATTGACATCCCGGATACAATCATCTAACAGATGACACAACAAAGCAATGTGAAAAGTCTGATGGAATCCTCTCTCTAACGTAGAGGCTTTCTCACTCTAAAGTAGCTGTGCTCTCTCTTGGGATAGGAGCTCACCCACCCTTTTGGTGGGAAGTTAGTTCTTTTCAAACTCTTTCAAAATTTGCTTTCTCCCGCACTCCCGGAGCTTGATTTTCCGCCAGTAATTGAACGGGAGATTGTTTGATTCAAAGCTAAGGGTGGCTACATCTCTTTGAAGCTAGTCAGTGCATGAAGGAAGGGAGTTCAAGCGTCGCTATCTTCAGTTATGATAAGCTATCGTCTGGACAAGGAGAGTCAGTGCTCTGTTTTCCTTGTTTTCTTAAGCGTATAAGTGAGCAATGATATTTTACCTGTGGTGTTCCGTTATTTCAGCAGGCTCTTTTTTCTGTCTCGATCCTCTTTCTTAGCATTTCCGTTTGTTTTTTCTGTGCTCTTTTCCTTCTCTACGGCTTGGTCCTGGTCTTTATCTCCTGTGGGTAGAGTGTTTTTTTTCCATCTTAGATTTGCTGAGCCTTCCATGGAGGGAGAGCTGTCTGATATATTACAGAAGTTTTCCCTTGAAGGGAATGAGCTGGTAGGACTCATGCTAGAGGGGGAAGACTTTCAAACTGGCGTGAGAGCTTGTGAAAACAGTATCATTGGGAGAGTTTTAGGAGAAAAAGTCATTAATTTCACTGGTATTAAAAACTTTGTGGCTGTGGCCTGGGGGTATCCCAGGAATTTGTCTGTGGTGGAACTGGGACCAAATGTGTTTCAGTTTAACTTACAAAACTCAGAAGATAAAGATAGAATAGTGGAGGGAGGGCCTTGGGTTATAGATAACCAGATGCTTGTTCTTAAAAGATGGGTGGAAGGCATTGAAGATGACTATAAAGCTTTCGTGACGGCACCTCTTTGGGTGCAGCTCTGGAATCTGCCAGTTCATTGGTTGTCTAAGGAGATTGGAAGAAAGATAGGGGGAGTGTTTAAGGAAGTTAGAGATGTTGTGATCCCTCAGGTGGGTGGCAAAGAGGGTAGGCATCTGAAGGTCTTAGTCATGGCGGATCTATCTAAACCTCTTCTTAGAGGTACTGTGGTCAGAATAGCAGGAACTGGCAAATGGATAGCCTTCAAATACGAAAGGTGTCCTGATTTCTGTTATAATTGCAGAATTGTGGGACATAGTGAAAGGTCTTGCAAAGATAGGAGATTGCTAGGAGGGAATACTGATGAGAATCAGTATGGTCCCTGGATGAGAGCCGGAAATGTCAGGGTCTCCCCTCAGAAAAAAACTGCTAGAGTCTCTGAACATAGTGATAGACATTACTGGTCCTTTAGGAATGGGGAGTTGGTCGAACAGGAGAAAATTAAAAGGCATAGCAATCAGAGTCTGCTGGAGGTCCTCAAGGCCACTGGCAGTGGTGGGGGTAGTAACCAGGAAGGTGAAAGTGTAGGGGAGGATCATAGTATGGAGGGGGTTGTGGGGCCTTCTACTCAATAGGAGTCTCTTAAGGTAGTCTCTCATAATAGAGTAGAGGGTCAGGTGATAGGCGACAAGGAGGACTTAGAGCTACCTCAGTTTAATCAAGAAGGGGAAGACCTCCAGCTTTCTCATATAGAGGAAGAGATGGAGGAGGATATAGTTGAAGTAGTGCACAACCAAATCCAGGAGTCAAGAGTCTTAGAGAAAGAATCAGAGCTCGTAGTGTTTCACCAGGAAACCCAAGGCGAAAATAAGATGGTGGGGTTACTGGACAGACAGACCAGGAGAACTTTTAGAAAGTTAAAGACTCCAGCTAGAACCAGAAGACCTTTACAGGTGATACAGGTTAATGCTAATCCTCAGGTGAACGTGGGGAAGAGGAAGATCCTGCTTAGAGATGAAGTGATGGAGGATGCATATCAGGATATGTGTCAGTGGAAAAAAACCAAACAGTTGGAGGAGCTGTATTTTGAGGGGGATAAGGAAAATGAGGAGAGGTCCTTCCTTAATGGGACCTCCAGGTGTAAATGAGGGTAGTGGTGTGGAACTGCCAAGGGGTGGGGAGTCCCTTGACAGTTCCCCAGCTGAGGGAGGTTAATCACCTCTCCTCTCCAAATATCTTTTTCCTAAGTGAAACTAAGAACATGAAGACGGTCATAGATAGAATAGCTAGAAGGTTAAGGCTAGACAACAATGTGTCCGTGGAAGCTATGAATAGAACAGGGGGGATGGCCTTACTTTGGACTAAGGATACACAAATTGTAGAGGTGGTCACTACTGCTTTTACTATAGAAGCTAAGATTGAAGGTAATGAATCTCAGGCGGCATGGTGGTTCATTGGAGTGTATGCTAGTTGTGATAGATGGATCAGGAAGGAACAATGGAGAGTGCTTACGGATAGAAGTAGGTTGTGGGGATCTAAATACCTGATTTCTGGGGATTTTAATGACATTCTGTCCAATGAAGAAAAGTGGGAGGGTGTGTTTAGGGAGGAGAGAAGTTTTAAGGACTTTAGACATTTCATTGAGCTAAACAGACTAGTTGATATTGGTTTTGAAGGCCACCCTTGGACATGGAGCAATCACTGGGACAATGAAGGGGAGATTCGTCAAAGGCTAGATAGAGCTTTGGGTAGTATGGATTGGTTTCAAGATTTTGAGAGTGCTAAGTGTCACCACATTGAGACTCTAGCGTTTGACCACTCGTTGCTTTTGTTAGACACCAATCCAGGGATAGAAAGGAAAAAAAAGAGGTTTTACTTTGACAAGAGGTGGCTCCAAAAAGAGGGGATCCAGCAAGTAGTGGAACAAGCCTGGAGTAGGGAGGAACAGGGTTCAAAATTGTTCAAAGTGACTAGAAAGATTAGGAATTGCAGAATTGAACTCTTGAAGTGGAGAAATAATGCCCAGACTAACTCTAGGAGTAAGATTGACAGCCTTAAGCAGGATCTTGAGAAGACTAGGAATGCTGGTTTAGCTAACAAAAAAGAGAAATGTCAGGATCTCAAAAGACAGCTGGCTAATGCTTACAAGGAGGAAGAAGCTTTCTGGAGCCAGAAGTCCAGAATCAGCTGGCTGAGAGAAGGGGGTAAAAATACTAAATATTTTCACTCTTTTGTCAAGGGGAGACGTGTGAGTAATAGATTGAACAGGTTACAAAGAGAGGATGGTTCTTGGACTGCGAATGAAGAGGAGGTAGTGACTGAACTTTCTGAGTACTTTAAGGACCTGTTTACGAGTGGTGGGAAGGATGATATGACAGAAATCTTAGAGGGAATTCCACACTATATTACTCAGGAGATGAATGATAAGTTAACCAAGGAAGTTATGGAGGAAGAAATTCATGATGCTTTGTTCTCTATGAATCCAGAAAAAGCCCCTGGACAAGATGGAATGACTCCTTTGTTTTTTCAGAAATTCTGGAATACTATTAAAAGTGATATCATTTTAGCTATTAAAGCTTTTTTCCACTCAGGCCACATGCTCAAATCAGTCAACCACACTGTTATATCCCTTATTCCCAAAATTCTGCACCCAACCAATCTGAAAAATTTCAGGCCTATCAGTCTATGTAGTGTGCTATACAAAATCATATCAAAAATTTTGGCAAATAGGCTGAAATCTGTCCTGGATCTGTGTATTAGCAAAACTCAATCTGCTTTCATCCCAGAAAGACAGATTCTAGATAATGTGATCATTGCTCATGAGTACATGCATTTTCTTAAAAATAAAAAGACAAGGGAAAGAGGGATACATGGCTATCAAATTGGACATGGCAAAGGCTTATGATAGGGTGGAGTGGCAATGCTTGTTGAAAATGATGGAAAAGATGGGTTTCTGCTCTAAATGGATTAACTGGATTCATAGTTGTTTGAAGACAGTGAGTTACTCTTTCAACTGTAATGGTGAGGTTAAAGGTTTTGTGACACCAGAAAGAGGGATAAGGCAGGGAGACCCTTTGTCTCCATATCTGTTTCTAATATGTTCAGAGGGCTTCTCCAATTTGCTAAGAAGGGCTGAGGAAAGCAAAAGAATCCAGGGACTCAAAATCAGCAGACTTGGTCCAGTGCTAACACATCTGTTCTTTGCGGATGACTCTATCATATTTTGTAAGGCTAATAAGAATGAGGCTGTGGAAATTATGAAGGTGCTGAAAACATATGAAAATGTCTCGGGACAGTTAGTCAACCTGGACAAATCAGCAGTGTTTTTTAGCAAAAATGTGAACGATGAGCAGAAGAAGGAGTTATGCCTGGCATTAGGAGGAATGGCAGAGGCTAAGCAAGGAAAATACCTGGGACTCCCTATGGTAGTATCAAGATCTAAAGAGCAGATCTTTGGTTTTGTGAGAGATAATATAAGGAAAAGATGTCAGAATTGGAAAAACAAACTATTGAGCCCAGCAGGTAAGGAAGTGTTGCTGAAAGCAGTTGTTATGGCAATGCCCACATACGTGATGTCTTGTTTTAAGCTGTCCAGAAGATTGTGTAAAGATATATGTGCATTGTTGGCCAACTTCTGGTGGGGTGAAGCTAATGGTAAGAACAAAATGCACTGGCTGTCTTGGGAAAAAATGGCAATGGCAAAAAGTGCAGGAGGGATAGGCTTTAAGGATATTGAAGCTTTCAATCAAGCACTGTTAGGAAAGCAAGTTTGGAGGATACTTACTAAACCAAATCTGTTGGTTAGTAAGGTGCTGAAATCCAGATATTCTCCTCAGGAATCGATACTACAGTGTAGTCTCCCCAGAAATGCATCCTGGATTTGGCAAGGACTCATGGGGGCAAGAAGTTTAATCAATGCTGGAATAATAAGAAGGATAGGAAATGGAAGGAGTACAAATATATGGAGCCACAAGTGGATTCCAGACACTGATACAGGGAAGCCAACTACTAGTCGAGGGAATCATTGTGAGCTGGAAAAAGTGGAGGAGCTTATTTGTCAGCATAGGTGGAACAGAAACATCATATTCAGATTCTTCAATAGCAATGATGCACAAAAAATTTTAGCTATTCCTCTGAGTCTAGCTGATAGGGAAGATAGCTTTTATCGGCAACCAAAGGTGGGAGGGATGTACATTGTCAATTCTGGTTATAAATTTCTGATGAAGCAACACAGAAAGAGAGACAGGCGCAGGCAGGAAGGAGCTAGCTCTAGCTATACAGCAAGTGATTCGGAGTTAGCTCAGATGTGGAATACACTGTGGAGTTTAAACATCAAACATAAAATCAAATTTTTCATCTGGAAATTCATTCAAGGTGCTCTGCCTGTGAAAGCAGCAGTAAATAGACGAACGGGGATGGGTGATCCGATATGTAAGATGTGTGGATTAGCACAGGAAACAGTCGAACATCTTCTGCTGAATTGCCCCCACACGGAAAACATATGGAAGGCATCTCCCATTCAGTGGGATGGAGCAAAAGAGCAGCAGGGAGATTTCAAAAGGTGGTGGCTAAGAATCTCTGAAGCAAGGCACAAGTCAGAAGGGATGGAACACATTGGATTAACTGCAAACATCCTGTGGAAGGTGTGGAAAGAAAGAAACAAAAGAGAATTCGAGAACGCTACCTTTGATCCCCCCTTCAAATCTATAAGGAAAGCTCATTCGGAATGGTTAGAGCAACGGCAGATAGAGTACAAAGAGAAAGGAGAGAGCACAGTTGAAACAGTCCCTAGGCAAGATGCTCAGAATCAGAATTATGTAAATGAAGGAGAAGTGCTAATGGAGGTGAATACAACCACGAAGCAAGGGCAGTTGTTTGTGGGAATTGGAGTCACAGTTCAGCTTTTTGCAAGTAACACGATGATAGGGTGGGCACTGAAAGACATTAGTTCTGGAAACAAAATCCTAGATGAAGCTTTGGCACTGAAGCTGGTGTTGTGTAAAGCTGTACAACGCAAGTGGAGCAATCTTAAGCTGAGATTTTGTAACAAGGAACTGTGGAGACAATTAAAATATCAGAGCCCAGCAAACAGCAAAATGGCAACAGTACTTGAAGACATCTCTCAGTTACAGAGATTGTTTTGCATGTGCTCTTTTGTTTTGGATAGGGAAGAAAATATGATAGTCAGTAAAACACTGAGTGTTGATGCTTTAAGCATTATTGTGGATGAGGAGCGACAGCTTCCTCAGTGTCTTTGAACACTAGTTTGTAGAGTTCCGATCGAGCCGTTGCTCGCACTTGTAATTTTTTACCATGAAAACAATGAAATCATCTTATCGTTTCGACAAAAAAAAAAAGAAAAGTCTGATGGAAACCTCAAACTCGTGGCTATCAAAACAATGCAAACCCAAACTAATGACCCTCATGATTTCCTATAAAAAAAAAAATGCATCAACCCACATTGTTAAACTCCTCGAAGGTGCTACCATCCATTCCAAGCAGACCCCAAAAGGACATAGTAAGGACATAGTATCATAGCCAATCAACGAGCAAAACAAAAATATCGAACTAGACACTGATTTAGTAAACCAAAAAAAAAAGGGAAAGCTGCTGCAACAAGCTGAGACATTCAAACTTGTTGCAGCGCACCCTTCGAGTGGATTCCAAAGACCCTAACAGACCTAGGTTACGCAAATAAGGGCCAAAGATGCAGCCTTTAACTTACCAGATTGGAGAAAGTTAAGATGTTCCAATCAAACAGCAAGCACAATATCACACCAAACACTATTTCAGCAATTGAAAGGAAAAAAAGCTAAAAATTTACTGAATATGGTTGTAACAAGCGAAAGGTTCCGTCTTGTTTGCAAGGATTCTAATAGAACCATTAATCACTATCACAAGTAAAGAATGGAACATTGAAACAGAAATTTTATGTCATTTTTCCTAATTTTGGCCTGTCAAACATCCAACAAAGACCTCATGGGTTCATTATAGACTGTACCGAGAACATCAAAATCATAAGCATGGCAAGGCTACAACGTCATCATCAAACAGATAGAGAAGAAGTAATATACTTGGACAGCAAAAAGGAAGCGAATTGGAAAGATCTTCAACGGACAGCTTTGCCTTTCAATGATGATGGAAATCGACAATGGAGGCGCTGGTTTTCTCCTTCACTTGCTACTTTTCCTTTCCTTTTGCTTAGAATCTCTCGGCCTTACTCTCAGCTCTCTCGGTTTACTCTCAGCTCTACTCTCAGCTTTCTTTTGCTTCAACTGCCAAACTTTTCTCTCCTCCCAAAATTTTCGGCCGTCACACCCTATCTGCCCTCTCCTCTCTAAACCTTTAGTTTTCTTTTTATATCGATTGAAACCCTTAAACCTCATCTCGATGGTTCACAAACAACCTCAGCTCACTGCCTCTCTCTTAGCCATCAGATTGGTTTCAATTTCTAGATTCTTCTTGGTTTTGTAGATGAAAGCCAGGTGGAATGGAATTAGCATGATCCAATGGTGCAGGAAAATCAAATGGAAAAAGGATGGAAAATGGGATGGATCTGAGCGATGCATTCATTCTGTACTTCCGCGCATGCCCCTGTTTGAAGTGTTTGCTTTGCGCACGTGAGCTGCCTCCTCCCTTTTTTTTTAATTTAATTAATAATGAAGTAATTTTAACAACAAAATAGAAATAAAACAAGATTAACCAAATTAAATGAAGTGCTAAAAAAAATTTTTCATTTTGATTGATGATTTTTCCTTGATCTAGGTAAATAAACAACAAATTTTCATAAATTGAATCTAAAAGAATTAAAGCCTATTTTTGTGAACAATTTTCTTTTCCGATAAATTTTAATGCTAAAAATGTCTAAAAGCAAAATCATGAGATTAATAAATAAAAACAGATAATAATAATTATCAATAATAAAAATAAAAATAGAAATAAATTAAAAATTTGGTGTCTACAAGTTCTAGGGTGACTACCCCCTCCCCTAAGATGCAAGCGCGATTACACATAAATAAATGAAAGAGATAAACACATTATTCACATGCACGGATATCGAGATAATTGCCCGTGTGAAATGCAAGAAAACCCTAAAAAGGAAAAATGCAACCGTAAAACCTCCAAATGTGATATATGAAAAGGTTAAAAGAAGAAAAAAGATTGATTAAATCAAATGTTCGGACCCTCTAAATCCCCAGTGGAGTCGCCAAATTGTCGCGCCCCATTTTTAAAAAAATAAAATTACGGGTTATAAAAATGAATTTTTGATTTATTTAATTAAAAAAAATGAGTTTTTAAATTATAGAAAATAAATAAAAAAGGCCTAAAATGGGAATTAAAAATGTGACAATTTTGGCCTAAAATAATAGTTCAAAAAGGATTTTTAATAAAAAATAGGAGCCGCCCCTTGGTATTGAGTTAAGGTGTACTAAGTCACCTAAAATGAATTTTTAAAGAAAAAGTAAAGAAAACCATTTTTAAATGACTCCAAGTCTGGGAAAATCAAGAGAAAAGGGGTCAGGAGTCACATTTGAAGAAAGGGAAGGCAATGATAAAATCCAAGGCACCCTTTCAACCTAGCCAAGGCTAGTTGCGTGATTTAGTCAAAAATTTTCTTATTTTAACCTAAAAATTTATCACATTTGGAAGCCACTATATGGATGCAAAACCTAGACCTAGGAGTATATCGGGGGGTCGGAATATCTCTTCAAATCTTAATTGGTGCAAATCACATTAATTGTGATGCCCAAGAGTGACTCTTTTTAAAGAAGTCATGAATATGCAAAAATATGAGACTCGAAGAAAAGAAAATAATAATTATACAAATATACATGACCTAAAGGAATGCATCATAACGGGTGCGAGGGCTAAAATTCGTGACTCAATTTTCCCTTTTATAGAGGGAATACGAGCGTGCTAAGATTAGAAAGCCAAACTCGTCCATATCTCTTATTCGAGGGGTATTTCTTCTATCTAATCAAGTAAAATGATCTAACCTAATTCTAACTTTCCTTAAATGAAATGCAAGTCTAATGTTATGATTCACACAAAGGGATAAGAAATATACATATAAGGAAAATATGGGATAAGGGATATACAATAAGGGGCATGTCATGCCAAATGATAAAACCCTAAAAAATAGAAAATATGCATGAAAGTGTAATGATTTGTCACACACAAACATGATCTAACGCTTGAATGGTCCCTAAGGGTCTAGCGTTGGACTAGCCCATGTTTATGAGTTCTCACTAGTATTGGACTAGTGAGAAATTAGAAAGGATGGCCACAACTAGCGTTGGACTAGTGTGGAATCGGAAAAATGGGACCACAATTAGCGTTGGACTAGTGTGGTGACGTCATGCATTTATTACAATGAAACAAATCATGTAAAACATGATAAAGCAAATAAACACATAAATCACCTATAGTACATAGCACATAAGCATGATATCTAGATGCAAGACCCTAAGAAAACAAGTAACACGTAAATACACAAGCATGCAAAACACAAAAAGCAAATAAAACCCTAACTATTACATTCGAGGGCCCTAACTACAATCTAAAGGGGGAAAGAATGAAATGAAATAATAACCTAACTATTACAATTTTGGCATTTAATTGCCATCCCAAATAATTACAAATTAAATTAAAATAAATATACAAAATTGAAACAAATAAAGTGACTAAATGAAAAAAAAATAAAACATTCAAAAAATCATGCAATTACACATATAGAATCACATAGGAGCATATAGGGTCAAATAAAATCAAAATAAATGAGTAGAGTGTACCTCCCTTGAATTGGTGACCTAGTGAAACGAAATTACTTATTTACCCTCCAAAACAATAAAATGGTCAAGGCATTACTTTAATTAACAAATAATCCCAAGAAATGGAAATAAACACAAAATTGAATCAATTAAAGCATTCAAATGAAGATAAACAAACCAAATTCAATAAATTAAAGCAAACAAGGATCCAATTGAAAGAATTAAAGAAGTTTGAGGGGCCAAATCATTATTATTGTAAAAATAAAGGTTTAAATTAAAACAAATTAAAATTAATGGCTTAAGATGAAACCTACTAGAGCCAAATGCTAAAATTCACGAAATAAATCAAACTCTTCTCATCGAACCCCAAAACAAAAATATTACCTAAAGATTTAATCATTTTACTAAAAAATCCAAATTAAACTATAAATATAAAAAAAGTTATTAAACCTTCAAATTCATCGTAAAACTCACTAAAAATCTATCCAAGAATCACGTTAAGACATGTTAAAGAAAAAATGACATGTTAAGGGGACAAAATTGATTAAGTTATCCAATTAGTTGGGTCATAGTAACATTAGACAAAAACAACAGGGAGCGAAGTGCAATTTTGATAACATTTTCATGCATGCATCGAAGAAGCATCTCTCATTTCTGGTTTCCTTCCTCTGCAACATGCTGCATTTCATTACCAACCGAATACATCACCAACAAACATCATCTTTTGAATCAAACAACCAAAAGACACAACCCCCAATGATCAACCAAGCCAAATACTACACTTTTATTGCAGAATTAAGGCAGAAAATCTGGATTGGTGACTACCAGGGACAAAAGAAATAACAGCAAAAGAAAGAAACAAAGTGCAGCAAGAGTTTCTCTGTAACTTTACAACTTATTAGCGACCCAGAGAGCTTACGTTAGATTCCAGAAAACCATCATAAAACACTGGATTAAACATGCAAACTAATAACCCATTCAAGATTCATTCCAGGTTGCATTCATTCAAGGTTTCCTTCTGCAATTTTCTGCTGCAAATTTGCAGCTTCAACCCACGCGGACTTCATACCAAAAGTTTGCACAAAAACTCATTATTTATCAACCAAACTCACATGCATCCCCAATCATCAATTTTTAACATTGCCCAAGCATGGTTGCCTACCTTTAGCTATCCCAACCGAGAGGATCCATGCCAAGAAAGCAAGAAAAACAGAAAATGCAGCTACAAAATCCTTAACATTTGCTTGAAACGTCAAACCAAAACATGCGAGAAAACATTCCAAAATTCGGACCATGAAACAGACAAAATACTAGGCATCTGCACAAGGACTGAAACCCTCTAATCCTTTAACAAATTCGAACCAGCGAACATTAACAACATTTCCCAATTCAGTTTGAAGAGAACAGGTTATGGGAACCAGAAGGAAACTACAAACTTGCTCAACTAAAGGAAAACGCAGCCTACCCAGCAGATAAACAAGAACCTGACACTCATTAGACTCCATAAAACCCTCATAAACCCTCGGCTAAACATGCAACCAAGGAGATCTAATGTAGAGAGGGGTCCAAAACATGGCTTTTGGGACGAACCAGCGGATTCTAAGTAAAACGAACAGCAAGGAACTATTAGACAGCATGGAAAACAAAGAAATAAACATCAGACAGCAAAAGCTGAGCAAATAAACAGCAAAAGGAAGCAACTTGGACTGTAAAACGCAAGCAAAAACGCAAAGAAACAGCAACAGTAGACCACTGGACTATAACGGATACATTCACGGGCTTCGAACAGCTTGGGACGGATAGAAGCTTTGGCCACCAAACAGAAATCACATCTCAGCATGAAAGGCATAAACATCAGCAGGAGATGAGAAATTTTACCCAAATGAAAAGGAAAGATCAACAGCGGACAACTTGCTGCAAAACCCATGCTTTTTCAACGAGGATTGGAGACGATAATGGTGGCGTTGGGTTCCTCTTCTGTTCCATAGTTGCTACTGGTTGCAGTCACCCTCTCGTTTGCAGCTTTTTCTTTTCTTTTGATGGGTTTCTCTTCTCCCGAAACTCTCTCAATCTCTCCCTCTCACTCTATATCTCACTCTCCCGTTGTTTGTTGTTTTTTTTCTGTTTTGTTTTCTCCTTCCCTACTCTCCCGAAGATCCTCCCTTTGTCTCTCGGTTCCTCACTTTTTCCGTAGCCTCCTTAACCCTAGCCGCCACACTTTTTCTAGCCGTCACTCCCTTTTTGATTCCCAGATTTTTCTTTCGCTTTTATATGAAACAAAACTCTCAAACCCTCACCTCAAAGGTGAGGATGAGAGCTGAGGTTTTCTTTCAAAAAACTTAAGCCATCCGATCATTCTTCTTCTGGAATCTTCCTTGTTACATATTGGGGTGAGGTGGCCTGTAGTTTGGGGAAAAAGAAAACAACAAAAATAGGTGAAATGGATTTACCTGGCCAGCTGCAAAAATCTGGTTCGTAGCCTCGTACGAAGG
>NC_040035.1:18547419-18642699 GCF_003713205.1 Coffea eugenioides | reverse complement strand
TTGGTACACTAAATCTTCCATGTGTGAACAACATTTCTACCAAGTTTCATACAAATACCCTCACGGTAAGGCAGTCATTAAAACAACCAAAGTTTATGAAGAGTTTCAAGGCTAAACTACCTTCTCACTTTTCTTTTGTTTACAAACTTTTTGTACCATGAAATCAGTTCCAAATCTCTCCAGTATGGAAACCGAGAGTTCATAACATCCACTGAGCAATTTAAAGGCCATTGACATCCAAATTTTTGAAATAAAACTCCCCAAATCAAATTTGACCATTTGGCTAAGAGAAAACGAAAAGTTTCCAGATTCGGTGAGCGAATTTTGGGGCATCATTTGCATATCAAAATGGTCTTAGAATATCACCAAATTTTGCACAATTAAACCTCCATATGAGGACCACTCCTCTATCAAATTTCAATTGAAATTTCACACGGAAAGGTAGTTAATTAAACCATCAAAGTTCAAGAAATTTCCCAAGGCAAAACTGTCTTTTAGCTCTTCTTTCTTTTTAAACATTTTGTCCAATGCAACCAACCCAAATCTGGTTTATTTGTAAAACAAAGTCCAAGGAGCATCTAATATAAAGTTTGGTAGATGTTGGACATCAAAGTTTTCAAAACAACAAGTCCCAAATCAAGCTAGGCCATTCAACTAGTCAAAAGAGGATTTTTACTCACTGCATCAGTTTCGAAATATGGCCACAACTCACTCAATTCAACTTGGAATAGAGCGTAGTTGATGGCGTTGGAAAACTCTCACATAAAGATGAATTTTCTCAGAAGAAACCATTTTCAAATTCCATTCACAAACAGCTCGTTTTTGAGCATCAAGAAGCAATTTCTGTCCTGTCTCCTGGAGAGCAACGAAACAGGGCAGTGATTTTCAAATGAATGGTGTGGCTTACTCAAGTGGAACCAGAACGTGCATTTGGTACCAATGGAAATCTGGGAATGTCTAGTTTCCAGTGCCACAAACGGCACTTGATTTCGACATCGGAGCAAATAGTTATGGCCGATACAAAATGACTGCCTGGGCAATACGGGATTCATTTCCCAGTTTTGCTAACTTTGGAAATCAACTCATTTGACCAACCAAATCATGTTATTTTTCAATGAAATTTTGTACACACTCACACTAACATGTAAAAAATATAATCAAGTCATTAGAACCTCAAAATTCTGCAGGAATAGGTACGTTCAAAGTAGGGGCAGAATCGGAACTTTTACCCCATGCATCTCTTGAAGTTCATACTAATAATACACCATTAATCTACCATTTTGAGCACTAAACCAACATTAAATTCATCATCAATCATCACATCAGCCATCAAGACAAGGGTGGGAGTTCATAGAGCCCACCCATTTCATTTTACACCATAAACAAGCTACCCAAATGCAAATACCACCTTATACATGTAAGATGATCTTCATAAAGCAAGATTTAAGTGTTGGATTAACACCTACTTGATTAGATGATGAAGGCAGAAATTTTGGCCACTCTTTGCTCCAGAAAACCGTGGCTTTTCAGCACTCTTTTGCAGCTCAAAATACTCCTCAAGTGTTAAGCTAAGGGTGGTGCAAATTTGGTTGAATTTGGAGATGATTTGGTGAAGTTTTGATGGAGGAATTTGAAGAACTCTTGAGCTGTTTTTCTTGTTTTGTTGTTCGGCCAGATGAGGGAGCAAGAGAGAGAGAGTGATCAGATTTTTAAGCTTCCAAGAGAAGGTTCATTTGTGTGGCCCATAATTGTGCAAAAGTCAACCCTACTACCGCGCGCACTCGCGCGCGTTTCGTGCTCGATTCCTCTCGCGTTTGTTTCGCTAGTGCACTAAACCTCTAATGCACTTATATTCATATAAATATCATTCACTCTTAATTGTCCCAAAATAAGGGTCTAAAGTTCCTAAATTAAAACCACGCGTGTGAAAACGCGTATCTCCAATCTGAGCGCGATAACGCGAAACTTCCGAGAAATTCTTATAACGATAATACTAGTAACTATCACTTGAGTATTTAAACATTAAAATACCTAATTTAGGTCCATTGTACATGTCTCCAATATTCCAAACTTATTGTACTCTCAATCGGTCAAGATTTCTAAAGACGTATTCACTATTTTCACTAAACGAGTTTTCAAAAATTAATTTTTGAAACAAGTCACTTTAAAAATATAATGAAACTATATTTCCATGTAATTAGGTCTCAAGAGCTTAGAAAATAATATTCGGGGTAAAAGGCCAAATAAATAATTAAATAAGCTAGAAATAGGAGATTAAATAAGTAAATTTTGCGAGTCCTCACAACCTCCCCTCCTTAAAAGAATTTCGTCCTCGAAATTCGTACCTTCTGTAATCTCAAACAGCTCTGAATCGTGTGGTGTGTTCCTGTCATGCGTTCTTTTAGACGCCACTGATCGGTTTCTCCTTCCATTGACTTGTCGAGGGACAGTTCCATTTCCTTGTCGTGGATACCTCATTGGACAGTCATGAACTTTATGGTTGGTACTCCCACACCCCATACACTTTCGTCCCTTTAGCCAACAGTTTTCTTCAGTGTGATTCGTCCTTCCACAATATCCACAAGTCGGACGAGGTGTTGTGACCTGACTTGCTTGCGAGGTTTTCTTTGATCGTGTCTGTCCTACTAAAGTCCCTCGTGACATAGTTCCTTTTGGTTCCTTTATCATGAGTGGTGCAGGAAGTAACAGTCCTACTTCATCCACTTCTTTTCTAACTTTGGGTGGTGGTCCATTTTCTCCTAGTGTACTGTCAGATGCATCTCTTTTTCTTGTTTGAAAAGCTCTCAGTTGAGATTTTGTGCTTTCTACCCTTTGCGCTTTTTCGAGAGTATCACTAAATGTTTCAACCTGTGCTGCAGCAAGGGCATCTTGGATTTCCAAATCTAATCCTTGGATAAACCTTCTTATTCTCTTCCGTTCAGTAGCCACCAATTCTGGGGCATATGTAGATAACTTCGTAAAGTGTGTTTCATACTCAGCTACGCTCAAAGTTCCTTGACGAAGCTTTATAAAATCATCTTCTCTCTTTTCTTGGACAAGTGGAGGAAGAAATTTCTCATTAAATTCATGTACAAAGTTTATCCAAGTCCTTAGGGTTTGATCCCTTTCCCACTTGTTTCTTATAACATTCCACCAGGCTCGGGCTGCTCCTTCAAGTTGAAATACAGCAAAGGTGACTTGTCTCTCCTCTGTGTAATCCAAGGCATCGAATATATTTCTTATATTCTCTAACCAATTCTCAGCCAGCTCTGGATCAGGTCCTCCAGCAAACTTGAGTGGGGAAAATTTCTGAAACCGCTCTAAAGCTCGATCCTCCCCTATCTCTTGGTTTTCACGTTGGTTTCCTTGTCCATTACCTTGACCTTGTTGAGCTACTAAGAGCTCTAGGATATCCGTCATGCGAGTTAAAACTTGTCCCATTTGGTCATTTCCTCTCCCAACGTTTTGATCAATACCGGACCCATTAGCTACTCTTTCATTTCGGGGTTGTCTAGGTTGACGTCCCTTTCGTTGTCCTCTAGTTTCCATGTTCACAGCTAATCTATACACATATGTATAAATCTCACACTAAGCCATAGTCGAACTACACACATATGCCAGTAACAACCTTTAAAGGAAAAGAAATCACATATACAAATATCATTATCACTATGCAAGTAAACACAACTAGAGTTCATTAAATCATAAAACAAGTTATGGCCAAGTAAAGTTCATGCCAAGTCAAAGTCAATAACAAAAATGAACAAGTGATTATCACAAGTACATTCATCTCCAAGGCGCAAACTCTTAAGTTCTACTCCCATCATCTCACTATAAAAATCACAAGTAAGGATTCACTAAATTAATTGGAACTAGACGATTGTCATTCCCTAAGGTGCTCGATTTCAATCTCACTACAAGGATCTCTTAGGTTACGATATTTTCCATCTCCCGTTCTTAATCATTATGCCACCCCAACCAAACAATTAGTGGTTTCCTGTAACCATTCTCATGAAATATCAATTCATTCCTATTCCCCACAAATGGAGATATCAAGTCCTTTGGGTTGCTTTCCACTCTCAAGTACTCGGGTACAAGAATCCAAAATAGGATAATTCACATCTCGAGCCGGCCGGTCCCAAGAGAAAATCACCACATTCGAGATTCTTTCCCAACATACATATCAAATTCCCTCCAATTATCAAGATAAAGGTTTTACAACCTATAACTTTCATGATTCACAGCTTAAATTTCTAGAAGGGCATTTAAGCCTTTACTCAATCACATAGTAAGGACCATAACACCACTTGGCCCTATCTTGCTCCTTTATAGAGACCACGTGAAGTGGCTCTAAATTTCATCGCTACAAGCAATCATTTAACTTCCAGACTAGTCCCACAGTCCGGCATCCTAAACATTTAAGCCTAGGATACACTACAAAGATCTGAAGCCTAAGCTCTGATACCAACTGTGACGCCCCCACTTCTCCCTAAGGCGAACCAAAGGGTATCCGCAGGACGCCTGCCCAGCTCTCGCCAGGACTCACTACAATCCATTATTCAAAAGCTCGAAATACTTTAAGTAACTTCAATACATAATTAAAGTACTTCAAATATCTCACACTTACAATTATGCAGCTTTCAAGCTTAAATACAACCCAACGGAAAAGGGTACAATAGCCATCCGTTATAATATAATTTAAAGTCTTCAAAAGAAAACAATCTAGTACTACTCACGAGCACCCTTGGTCTCGAACCCTGTAAAAGAAATCCACAACGTGGAATGAGCTACACAGCCCAGTGAGGTTCCAAAACACTCTAGCAGTTCTATTAAATCAAGTAAAGGGAGCATACCACATGTATGGCTCAGAATTTCATGTTGACATTTTAGCATAAAACAATTATCATGATACAAGGCAAACATATACGGTAGGATACGGTGTTCCAGTGGAACTCTGTCGGTCATCTGCACCTTATGACTTTCGATCCCCACGGTACGGTCTGGCCATCGCCTTATCCCTCCAGTGGTAATACTCGAGTATACCGAAACGGTTGTCCAAGGCTCCAACCTACCCGACCGAGCCCAGTCCTGGCTCGAGTAGGTCAGTAACCGAGGCAGGGCCCAAGTTCAGCTTATAGCTTACAACATGCACAGGTAACCAAGTAATTCGACAAAAATAAAATTCATCATTTGAATAGGTCGAGTGAGGTAAAGTACACACTCGCCTAACAATGATGGACAACTTCATATAACATGTGATTCATGATAATCAAGTAAGCAAGTAACCACACAGATTAGAAAACGGTAAGTAAACACGGTTAACAGTAAACGGTAAACGGTGGTAATTACGGTTAATTGGTAGACATATGTCATTTTAATAGGCCGCCATTGGCCGTTTTCCACTTTTACCACGTAAGAGTCGGGGAGATTCACTCCAACCGACTTATGCTGCCATAGCATAATTAATCATGTAAACACATCATGTATATATGCTCTCCAAGCATTTCATATCTAGCATTTCAAGTAATCACATAAATATGCTCTTTAAGCATTTCATATCGAATAGTTCAAATATACATACTTCAGGTATTTCATGTTGAGTAATTCAAGTATACCTCATTCGAATATGCATGAGTGTGGTAAATTCTTATCATATAGCACTTAACACTTAGTGACCATGGGTTAAGCATGTCATAGACTTATTCCAATTACGTATTCCTATATGGAACACTCACCTATTGCAACAAGAGAGTAATACTCAACAATTGTCTAGGCGTCCACTTCGAGTTCCTCTTGAGGGTCCCCTTGAGCGCCTGGGCAAAAACCATTAACTATTATACACTATCACTTAGAATTCCCTACTTATCGAGAAGATTGTACAATCTAAGGAGAATTCCTTAATTGGGCCTTAATTATTAATAATCGAGGCTCAAGAGTAAAGTTTTAAAGTCTAAAGAGAGAGACTAATATTCTTCATGAAATCGAGTTCAAAATGTTCAATCGGTATCGAGAAAAGAAGGCAAGTTTCCAAAATCTCATTTTCTAAGAAATTGCCAAATTTCAGCTTTGGGTGTCAATTCTAGAAAAATCGTATCTTGCACTACGTAGGTCCACAATTGGAAAGCTTGATACCATTGGAAACTACATTCTGAGTACTACAAGTTTCTAGAAGACACTTTTCCATGATTCCAAATGGAAGGTATTCAAAAGTTGGATCAAAGTTACTGCTGTAGAATACTAAGACAGTTTCAAGTTTGGTTTTTGGCCAATTTTGGAAATTCGGCAAAATTCACTTGTTTTGAACTAACCTTTGAAATTTGGAAATCAAATAGTGTTGCAATCCAAGAGTATAAAAAAAACAAGCGGATTGAGAAACGGAGTTTCGAGCACCAAGATATAGTAGCCCCAAGTTGCTGAAAAAGTTAAGACTGTTGGGCTATTTTCCAGGTTTGAAGACTAGATTAGAAGTATCATTTGGTCATCGAGTTGGCATTGGAAATACATCAAGCTTGGTACACTAAATCTTCCATGTGTGAACAACATTTCTACCAAGTTTCATACAAATACCCTCACGGTAAGGCAGTCATTAAAACAACCAAAGTTTATGAAGAGTTTCAAGGCTAAACTACCTTCTCACTTTTCTTTTGTTTACAAACTTTTTGTACCATGAAATCAGTTCCAAATCTCTCCAGTATGGAAACCGAGAGTTCATAACATCCACTGAGTAATTTAAAGGCCATTGACATCCAAATTTTTGAAATAAAACTCCCCAAATCAAATTTGACCATTTGGCTAAGAGAAAACAAAAAGTTTCCAGATTCGGTGAGCGAATTTTGGGGCATCATTTGCATATCAAAATGGTCTTAGAATATCACCAAATTTTGCACAATTAAACCTCCATATGAGGACCACTCCTCTATCAAATTTCAATTGAAATTTCACACGGAAAGGTAGTTAATTAAACCATCAAAGTTCAAGAAATTTCCCAAGGCAAAACTGTCTTTTAGCTCTTCTTTCTTTTTAAACATTTTGTCCAATGCAACCAACCCAAATCTGGTTTATTTGTAAAACAAAGTCCAAGGAGCATCTAATATAAAGTTTGGTAGATGTTGGACATCAAAGTTTTCAAAACAACAAGTCCCAAATCAAGCTAGGCCATTCAACTAGTCAAAAGAGGATTTTTACTCACTGCATCAGTTTCGAAATATGGCCACAACTCACTCAATTGAACTTGGAATAGAGCGTAGTTGATGGCGTTGGAAAAATCTCACATAAAGATGAATTTTCTCAGAAGAAACCATTTTCAAATTCCATTCACAAACAGCTCGTTTTTGAGCATCAAGAAGCAATTTCTGTCCTGTCTCCTGGAGAGCAACGAAACAGGGCAGTGATTTTCAAACGAATGGTGTGGCTTACTCAAGTGGAACCAGAACGTGCATTTGGTACCAATGGAAATCTGGGAATGTCTAGTTTCCAGTGCCACAAACGGCACTTGATTTCGACATCGGAGCAAATAGTTATGGCCGATACAAAATGACTGCCTGGGCAATACGGGATTCATTTCCCAGTTTTGCTAACTTTGGAAATCAACTCATTTGACCAACCAAATCATGTTATTTTTCAATGAAATTTTGTACACACTCACACTAACATGTAAACAATATAATCAAGTCATTAGAACCTCAAAATTCTGCAGGAATAGGTACGTTCAAAGTAGGGGCAGAATCGGAACTTTTACCCCATGCATCTCTTGAAGTTCATACTAATAATACACCATTAATCTACCATTTTGAGCACTAAACCAACATTAAATTCATCATCAATCATCACATCAGCCATCAAGACAAGGGTGGGAGTTCATAGAGCCCACCCATTTCATTTTACACCATAAACAAGCTACCCAAATGCAAATACCACCTTATACATGTAAGATGATCTTCATAAAGCAAGATTTAAGTGTTGGATTAACACCTACTTGATTAGATGATGAAGGCAGAAATTTTGGCCACTCTTTGCTCCAGAAAACCGTGGCTTTTCAGCACTCTTTTGCAGCTCAAAATACTCCTCAAGTGTTAAGCTAAGGGTGGTGCAAATTTGGTTGAATTTGGAGATGATTTGGTGAAGTTTTGATGGAGGAATTTGAAGAACTCTTGAGCTGTTTTTCTTGTTTTGTTGTTCGGCCAGATGAGGGAGCAAGAGAGAGAGAGTGATCAGATTTTTAAGCTTCCAAGAGAAGGTTCATTTGTGTGGCCCATAATTGTGCAAAAGTCAACCCTACTACCGCGCGCACTCGCGCGCGTTTCGTGCTCGATTCCTCTCGCGTTTGTTTCGCTAGTGCACTAAACCTCTAATGCACTTATATTCATATAAATATCATTCACTCTTAATTGTCCCAAAATAAGGGTCTAAAGTTCCTAAATTAAAACCACGCGTGTGAAAACGCGTATCTCCAATCTGAGCGCGATAACGCGAAACTTCCGAGAAATTCTTATAACGATAATACTAGTAACTATCACTTGAGTATTTAAACATTAAAATACCTAATTTAGGTCCATTGTACATGTCTCCAATATTCCAAACTTATTGTACTCTCAATCGGTCAAGATTTCTAAAGACGTATTCACTATTTTCACTAAACGAGTTTTCAAAAATTAATTTTTGAAACAAGTCACTTTAAAAATATAATGAAACTATATTTCCATGTAATTAGGTCTCAAGAGCTTAGAAAATAATATTCGGGGTAAAAGGCCAAATAAATAATTAAATAAGCTAGAAATAGGAGATTAAATAAGTAAATTTTGCGAGTCCTCACAAAGTTTATGTGCAAATATAGTTTTTAGATGATTTTTCTAGTATCGGTTAGTTTTTGAGAAATTAAAAGCGTATTTTGAACGTGGGACCCGCTAGTGCGGTAAATGCATTATATTTTTGACAACTTGTTGGAATTTTGTATTAAGTGATATTATTTTACAAGGTGTTAAGATATTTGTATTGGAGAGACAAAAAGATTAGTTTTAAACCAAAAAGGTGACAAGTGTCACCTTGTGATTTAATCTTGGACTTTGACCACTATTCATGTACTTTACTAATATCCCAAAATTGATAAAAAATCCTCATTTTCTTCACTCTTGTGGCCGAGCTGTTCAAGGGAGAAAAGAAAGAAAAGCTTCAACTTTCAACTTCCATTTCTTGCACAAATCTTGCAATCCAACCAATAAAACTCCAAATCATTCCATAAAATCTCTTTGCTAAGTGGTCTTGAGGTGTTTTGTGAAGTTGTTTGGAAAGCTAAGGTGGCTAGTTGCTCTATCTCTTGTATTGCTAAGGTGAGTTGTGAAGGACCCCTCTCCTTCCTCTAATGATGTTCAATTCATGATTGGTGGTGGTATAAGATGCACTTTTATGGATTATTTCTTGATTTGTGGTTGAAGTGATGAAGTTTTATTATTTTTGGGGATTTTTCTGTTTTAATATAAGCATGATTGTGTGGCTATCTATGATGATTAGAAATGGTATATAATGACTCTAGGAGGTGGAAAAAGTGATTAATTGCAACCAATTTCTGGTTTGGAAGAAATTTCAGAAAATTAGGGTTCTTGAGGGAGCATTCTGCCCGAATTTTTAGGTCCTAGTTAGAGGCCGAATTGGCCTTGGTTTAAAACATAAAAGTTGTAGGGAATGACATTTTAGAGGTGCCTACAAAATTTCAGGTCAATCGGAGTAGTGTAGAATGAGATAAATCGAAATTACTATTGCTGTTCTGGTTTTACCCGAATGTAAGAATTGCGCCTGTAATTGGTTGTTTTGGCTGGAATTGCTTCAGAATTGGTTGTTGAGGCCTTCTTATGAAATTTATCCCTGTTTCTTAGCTTTCATATGGTTTTGGAATTTCTAGATTTGGACTTGGAGAGCCTGAGTTATGATGTTTCCGCTAGAATGTGTTTTGGTGAATCTGTTTTACGTTTTTGATGTAGTATCTTGCATTTTTGATCTGTTTGCACTCAAAAATAGGTTGAGTGACCTTCTGTGATGTTGTAGCCCTGTCTTTTAGCTTCGAAATGATGGGTCTTGTACCTTCATCCGACAATCGTAGTGCCTTTGGTACCATTACCGCAAAATGACGTCTAAAACTGTTTTTCTGGTTTTGAGCTTAACTTTCATTTCCGGACTTTTCCCTAGTTTGACTTGTACTAGTACTACTTGGAGCTTGCTGAATGGCTATTGGATGAACTTGTTGTTGTGTGTGTACCTTTGGGTTGGAATGAGGAAATAATGAAGCCATGATGGCTTGAAAAGTTAGCAAATTCAGGGGAAGTGCTGTCCGAACTTTGAAGGGACTTGTTTGCATTGGGTTTGTGATCTAAGGCTTGGATTTGAGCAAGGCAATGTTATATGATGGATAGTTTCTGAGTCATGGAGGTGAGTGACCCTAAACTATTTCCAAAGTACTTGTGAAATGTTTCTTGCATTATTTATTCGATTGCATATCATGCGTGCTTGCATGTGGATTCATGACATGATTTGCCTTCAATGAGTTCTGGGAAAGTCTAGTGCTGGACACCAACGTCTCCACCTTGTTTATGGTTCATGTTATGTTTATCTGGAGCTCAAAAAGGGGCTCCCTCTCAATGTTAATGTTAAATGATCTATTTGAGCGTTGGGTGTTCAAGTGCAATGATTTCACAGGCTCACGAGAGCAATAAACGTACATTTGATCTCTGAATCATGACATCATCGAAATGATCGAAATGCAACATTGTGAAATATATTTGATTTCTGATTTTACTGGTTACTCGCTGAGCTTCTAGCTCACCCCAAAAATATTTTGTTCCCCTCCACAGGGCTCAAGGCGAAGGAAGGCCTGTAGTACTTATTCACGTGGCTGGATGGCATATATCTTGTACAGTTTGGATTTGGAATCATTTTATGTATAGTTGGGAATTGTTTCAACTTCACTTATGACATGTAATTATTGGAGAATTTGATGTAATATTTGAGATTTATATTGCAATTTATTTGAGGACTTTAGTGAACGACTGAGTCTCGGCGAGAGTTGGGCAGGCGGCCCGCCGAACCCTCTGGTTCGCCTTAGGGGGAGGTGGGGCTGTCACAGATCCCTCAGACATCGCTACGCCCACGTCGTGCCACGGCCACATATCCAAGTGGATCGATCCTAATCCTAACAGGTGGAGTGGTGTGACAACCACTAAAAGTAAAAAGAAATGAGGGTTTATAAAAGTAAAACGTATGCACGTATGAAGTGCCCCTATTGAAGGGAGGGATTGAATACCATTTCAAAAGCGGGTGAAGGTTCTAGGGTGAGTATTTCCTCGCCCCAATATGCAAGCGCGATACACAAATACAACTGAATTCAAATAAACAAACGATCGCATACGTGGATATTTGAGACGATTGTGTGTTAGATGCTAGAAACCCTAAAAAAGAAAAATGCAACCTAAACCCCTAAATATGATATATAAGAAGGTTAAAAGGAGAAAAAGATTGACTAAATCAAATTTGTTTGGACTCTCTAAGTCCCCAGTGGAGTCGCCAAGCTGTCGCGCCCCATGAAAAATAAAATTACGGGTTTTATAAATTGATTTTTGATTTAATTTTGATGGAAAATGATTTTTGGTTTATTTTGGGTGAAAAATGAGTTTTTAATAAAGAAATGAATCTTGATTAATTTTTTATTTGAGAAATGAGTTTTGATTAATTTTTGATTAAAAATGAGTTTTTGATTTTTAGAAATTAAATAAAAAAAATGGGCCTAAATGGGACTTAAAAGTGCGACGGTTTTGGCCCCAAAATAATAGTTTAAAAAGGGTTTTTTAATAAAAAAATAGGAGTCGCCACTTGGTATTGAGTTAAGGTGTACCAAGTCACCAAAATGAATTTTAAATAAAAAAAAAGTCGAGAAAACCCTTTTTAAACGATTCCAAGTTTTCGAGAATCAGAGAAAAAGGATCGCGAGTCACGGTTCAAGAAAGGAAAGGTAAGGATAAAATCCAAGGCACCCTTTCAACCTAACCAAGGCTAGTTGCGTGATTTAGTCAAAAGTTTCTTTAATTTAACCTAAAAATTTATCACATTTGGATGTCACTATATGAATGCAGAACCTAACCTAGTGGTGGATCAAATGGGGCAAAATATCTCTTTGAGGTTTGATCGGCATCTAGCACATTAATTGTGACGGCCAAAATTGATTCCTCGAAGAGGTCACGAAGTTTGCAAAAATGAAACTCGAAGAGAAATAATAATATGCAAATATACATGACCTAAGGGAATGCATCATAATGGGCACGGGGAACTAATATTCGTGACTTTAATTTTCTCTTTAATAGAGGGATTACGAGCGTGCTATGTGACAGCCCCACCTCCCCCTAAGGCGAACCAAAGGGTTCGGCGGACCGCCTGCCCAGCTCTCGCCGGGACTACGGATCCAGAACGAGCGTAAACCCTACCAACCGCTCAAAAGAACTTCGAGAAGATAACATTCACTGTCCGAAACCCAAACAAGCACAACAACTTTAGATAACCCTAGAAAAGAATATTTTCAAACCAAATCAACTTAGGAACATGGTTAAACACTTTTAGATACACATGGTTGCAAATTTACAATTCAAAAGGGAATTGTTTGGTTAAAATACATTTAAAGTTTTCCAACCATCGAGGAGCTACACAAAAGAATACTAAAACTAGCTCAACTCATACTTCAAACATCATAGTCTTCAAAAGGTGATTTTTTGTAAGGAAAACAAGGATAACGAAACGGAGTGAGCTAGAAGCTCAATGAGGTACCAAAAGTATAACAGTAGAAATCATGAGAAAACATTTATAGGACACATATCCGCATCAAGTAAAAGAAATGAACGAATGTGAGGGCCCAGTCCGTTCGTAAATTGATATTAGGGTTATTCATTATTTTGTGCGGTTAAATTAAGGTTGTAGGGCCAAGGAGAAACCCTAATCTCGGCTAAGATTGAAAACCCTAACTTTGCTTATGATTAAACCTTAGTTTATGTGTTATTGGTAGGTTCAAGTTATAGTTCCTGTTTGGTATTCTAGTGTGTGTGTTGGCGCAAGTAAAAATAGAATTTCGTTTTAGTTTACAAACTTAGATTAGTAAACCTTTAGTGTTATAAATTATTAGAAAGTTTAAGTTGGGTTTAAAAACCCTAATTTTGCCAATGTTATATAAGTTGTTGTTTAATTGTTTTATATATGGGGAAAGTATGTTTAAGTATAGGTGATTAAAATAAGAAAGTGATTAGTGAAGTAATTAAGCATGATTACATGTTTTAGATTAGATTAAGTTATGACCTATGGAGTTAATTGAAAGATTATCAAATGTTTGAGGGAAAATGTATAAGAAAGAGAAAGTTGGAGTGCAAGGGTTAAAAGTGCAATTGAGGAACTTTTATGTGATTGGTTAAGCTTAACAAATATCTTTTCTTGTCATTGACTATTTAACACCTTAGGAATATGAAGTAAGCACAAGACAAACAAGACAAACTTGGAGAGCAAGAGAGAGAGAGAGGTGCCGAGCTTTAGAGAGTGAAAGAGAAGAGAAAATTCTGCAAAAATCTTCAAATTTTAGCTTTCAATCTTGAGTTTGGATCTTGGAGAAACAACTTGAGCACTTGATTGTTGTGGGTGATCATCTACAAAGCTTGAATCAAAGGTAAATCATCTTCTTTGAAAGTTAAAATGTTGGGGTTTTAATTGCTAAGCTATGGAAATGATGTGGTATGTTATGATTATGGATTTATATGGTGGAATTGATGTTTATATTGAAGTTTCATGGTTTAATTATGATGATGATGTTGCTGAAATTTTGATTAAGTTTATGAAAGAATTAGGGTTTCATGTTAAATAAGTGAATTAGCTTTCATGTTGTGCTATGAAGATTGTAGTGGTTGTGTTTGATTGATTGCCTCATTTGATTGGTTGGTTTCTAGTAAAAATCTGATTTGGGTTAAGAAACCCTAGACTCCATTAGGTGAGTTTAGTTTAGCCTATGGCTTTTGAGTTAGGGTTTGTGTGGTTGGATGATTAGAACAAGTTCTATGGTGCAAATAATATTAGCTTAAGGATTATGGTTAGTATTTGGTGATCTTGGGTTGACTTGTGAAGGAATTTCGGACCATGAATGAACCTTTTAGAAGCTGGTATATGTGTGTTTTATTGGTAGGATTTTGGTTACAAAATTTGCATAAGAACCATAGAAACGGACCGTGCGGTTGCGGCGCGCAAAACCGGCGAAACTGGAAAATCAGGGCAGTTCAGTAGCTGAACTTTGGTTTCCTTTTTCTTGATGTTACGTATGGATTCAGAAGTTCCTCAAAACATGAAAGTGGTAGCCTTGTACGTCCTGAATATTCCTGTAAAATTTCAGGTCAATCGGATTAGCGTATCCTGAGTTATAGATGAAATACTCAAGCCTGTTTTGAACAGCATATTCTGTACGTTTTTGGTTTAGCCTCTGTCCGTGACTTTTTCGGTTTTGATCCTGTACGATCTGGGTGTTAACTCCTTCATAAGAAATGTAGATCTTGGTCTCAGATTCGAAACGGTATAAAGTGCATCGAAATCCGAGTTCCGTAGCTTCCGTTATGACCAAAACAAGATCGATCGTCAGAACTGCCTTTGATCTGGACAGTTCTAACGGGTACTTTGACACTCAAATTTCGTTCTGTTCTGAGTGGATTCAGGTCTTGGCCAAAACATCAAAGTTTTAGCCTTATGTCTCAGCTTTCTAATACCTTTTGAATTTCCTGATTTGGATTTGTGAGCTGGGAGTTATAGTCCAGCAAACATACTCTGTCCGTTACTCTGAGTGCAAATTCCTGGAACGGTTTTCTGCACTTTCGACCCATCTCTGTTCAGATCCGGAGTTAGGTGTCTTCATGAAAGTTATAGAATTTTCTCTTAGCTTCACAACGGTACCTCATGTACCTTGATCCGACACTCGTAGCTTCGATTAGGCTCAAAACAGTTTTGACGGCAAAATGGCTAGGCCACCATTTCCGTTTCCGTATGCCGTTTCCGCACTCGTATGTGCCGATTTTGCCGTTTTGCTTGTTTTAGGTCTATTAGTAGCCGTTTATGATATTATGTGACGCAATCTTCTATTTCAGACGGTGGTGAGTTAGGTGGAGCCGGTGGGGCCTACTAGCTACTCTTCGCGGCACAAATTTCGAATTTTGCTCTTTTGTTCGTTGTGTAAGTATTCAGGCCGTTCTTACGTGTTAGTTGCTTGTGTGTTTCGATATGTATGAAAAAGGGTACTTAGGCGAGGGTGTACTTTATCGCACTCGACCTAAACCCTAAGTTGCGTATATATTTGTACATGCCATATGTATATGAATCATTTTGGAACTAAACCCCTTGAGCTTGTAGCTCGGGGTGACTTTTGAATAAATTTTGTGAAGTTTGTGAGTTTGGGGCCCGATCTCATGACCTAGATGGACTATTCGAGCCGGTTAGGGCTTGGTCGAAGTTAGTCCAACCTGGTTTGAGGTCACCAAGTTTGTGAATCCGGTTCACCGATTATGTGGACCCGAGCTTGTGAACCAAGCTCAATTTCGTTCGCTCGAGCAAGTTTGTGAGGTGCCTGGCCAGAGAGGGTGATAAGGTGTACGGTGGGAGTACAAGTGAAGTTCTACGGACCATTATTTGAGGTCGACGGAGTGTCGGCAGGAGGTCACACATGGCAAACGATCTGGCTTTGGAGCCACCTGTATCCTTATTATGTGATGTTACTTTTCTGCTTTTGCTTTACTCTTACTATGTAACTGTTGTTCGTGAAATTTACGCTTTTGCCCCTGTTTACTTACTAAGCATATAGCTTACCCCATTCCTTTTGTTTTCCTTAGCAGGGGCTGACGCGGGGACTTTTGGCACATACACTAGTATAGTTAGCTTTGCTTGTAATAGTTGAACAATTAGGATGTTTGTTTTTGTTGTGGTGGTTTGTATAAGGACCCTCCTCAGGGTCTACATTTTGGTTTTGGTTGTAGTGATAAGGATGTAATAGTGTGAACAGGTGCTTTTGGAGAATGTAATTATAACTCTTTTGGGATTGTATATAGTATGTATAGTACTCTTTTGGATTTTCTGGCTTTTATTGTTTTAAGTTTTGAGTCCTGGCGCGAGCTAGGCAGGCGGCCCGCCGATACCCTTGGGTTCGCCCTTGGGAGAAGTGGGGTCGTCACAACGAACATCACAATTTCAAGGATACAGGTGGCTCTCAGGAGCCAAATCCCCGTTGCAATACTTGATCCAGCCTTATTGACCCTCCGTCAACGTTCAAATAAAGGAACCAGTCCAGTAGATCACCACTTTAACGCCAAAATCCCGTTCACCAAACATACCCCTTACCGGGCCCGAACGCCAAGCAGGAACAGGAATGGTAATACTCAAGTATACCGGAATCAAGAGTCTCAATACCCAAAGATTCCCCCAGGAACAGGTACCCATGGATTGTCAATTATCTCGACCAAGCCCTCGCTGGCTCGATTTAATTAACTCCCCATGAGGTTGAGCTCAGGTTTAACAGGAAGGTCGTTGGATACTCTTCCAAACGACATCATAACAAGTGCAAGTAACAAGTTCAAGTACATAACAAGTAAAAGTAATAGATTCCATTTTGTTCAGTACAGGCAAGAGAACGAGTGTGATAAAGTACACCCTCGTCTCATACAAGATAAACAGTCAGGAAAGACATTCAACTAGCAATTTGCAAGTACAGGAAACCAGTTTAGCAATAATTCAGGGGTGTGGTACACTCACCTGATCAAACAAGGATAATTTCAAAAGTTTCCTTCCCAAGTGTGGCTTTACTCGCCGGCACCTCCTAGAACAATCAAGGCAAACACTTAAGACTGGACTCCAAAACCTAATAAGTGGAATTCGCAAGTAAAACTCGATTACAAGTCAGGTGCCTATCCAAATGAACCATTAATGTAAAGCGAAGAGGTGACTTTGGAGTGAAAAGATAACGATTAGTCCTAAAGGCATGAACAACCTCAAAACCCTACCTACAATGACTGACCAACTTCAAATTTGAAGTAGAAAATGAAAGTAAGATCGATACTAGGAAAACAGGATTTTCCAGTTTCGTGCAACCCTATATGAAAAATCATATCTCAAGTTTTGTAAGTCCAAAATTAGTAAAAGTTATACCGTTGGAAAATACATTCAAAGGGCTATAACTTTCCAGAAAACACCCTCATAAGATTCAGAACGCAAGTCAGTCAAATTCAAGCCTCAAGTTACTGCTTTATCCAGTGAAAGACAGAACAGGTACAATATTTCAGTCAACTTTGAAAAATCACGATAAATGGTACAGACATAAACAGGGTCTGAAATTTACACAGTTTATAACCCTATGAATCTAGTTTAAAACGTAACAAACATAATTCAATTCCAACATTCCTACATCAAGATAAAGTAAATTTCCCGAGACTGTGCAGAAGCTCCGCTAAAATTTTGACAGCATTTCCCTTGTCTTTCTTTACTTTCCAACCAAACCTCGACACCCACAAATCACAAGCTATCAAACACCTTTAATTAGAGCCACAATAAGGCTCGAATACGAGTCATAAACCGAATCCACATATCACTAGAGTAAAATCATATGGAACGTATAAGGGCAAAATCAAACTAGGACATATGCGGAAAGGAAGTTTGGGTTGGGAAACAAAAGGCAGATTTGCTGTTGCTTAGCGGAATTAACACAACTGAAGCTATCCTTGTCGGATTGAGGTGTAATTTACACCGTTTCGAAACTAAGAGAAAGGGCTACAATGTTGAAGAAGGCCACTCAGTCCAGTTTGCAATGTATCTAGGTCACATTTACCAAAACAACCCCAGATTTTCCAGTTCGCAGTGCAACTAGCAGTCCTGATTCATTCAATCATATCTCAGCACATACAACTCCAATTCAAGTGATTCCAAAGCCATCTGAACGCTAAGATACCAAACTATAAATGTTAAGAAGACATCAACAACTAAATCAGTAGTATTCCCAGTCAAATTAACCAATTACCAAAGCTGAATTTCAGTTTCGGACAGAAACAGGACAGCAGGGGTATTTCAGTCTTTTCACAGGTTACATTACTCCGATTGGGCTGAAATTTTGTAGGAAACTATAAACCATCATCCTCTACAACTTTTATGTTTTGTGCTAAGGCCAATTCGGCCTCTAACTAGGTGTAACAGTACCGGGCAGAATTGGAAAAAAAAGAAACCCTAATCTGGAATTCATGCATTCAAGTGCTAATCTTCCACAAAACAACATCTAAAACAACTAAAAACCACTATTAAGCAATTAATTGAAGTAAAGAGGATGTTCTTGGTAAAATACCTTAAAACCACAAGAAAGGTAGAAGCTTAATCTTTCCTCCTCCAAAACAACTCCACCAACACCTTTAACCTTCCCTAATGATCACTTGTATGGTGTAGTTTGTGATTTGGTTGATTGAAACTCAAGATTTGGACAAGAAATTGAAGTGGAAGATGAAGAACTCTCTTGGTTTCTCTCTCACTAATTTCAGCCAAAGGAGACAAGAAAATGAATGAATTTTGGTCAAAAATCTGATTTTAGTAAAGTTACCAATCTTGGTCAAAAGTCCAACTTCTAATAGCATAGTGACACTTGGCCTCTTTTAGGGTTTTAAACTTATCCTTTTGTCTCTCCAATGATAATCCATCTAGGTAACCTCTAATTATCTCTTAACACCTGATAAATTAAACCCAATATACAAAACTTAACCTAGTTGGCCGAATTTATCGAACTTACCGCACTAGTGAGTCCCACATCCATAATACACTTCAAAATTAACGTGGATTTACTTGTATCAAGGAAATGATTTGAAAACTATATTCCCTTATAAAAATGTATAGGAAATTAATATATTAAAGAAAGGTACAAAATTATAGCCAAGGAAACAAAAATAATGTCTAGAAAATATACAAAAATTTTCGGGTTTTCACACTCATCCTTTCGGGGCGTCACATGCTAAGGTTAAAAAAGCCACACTCGTCCATATCCCATATTCGAGGGGTATTTCTCCTATCTAATCAAGTAAATGATCTAACCTAGTTCTAATTTTCCTTAAATGGAATGCAAGTCTACATGTCGTGTTTCACACATAGGGGTAGGGAATATATACATATAGGGAAATATGGGATAAGATATATATATATATATATATGAAAAATGTCATGCAAAATGGTAAAAACCCTAAAAGATAGAAAATATGCATGTAAATGTAGTGATTGTCACACAAACATGATCTAACGCGTGGATAATTTCTAAGGGTCTAGCGTTGGACTAGCCCATGCCTATAAGTTCTTACTAGCATTGGACTAGAGAGAAATTAGAAAGGAGGGCCACAACTAGTGTTGAACTAGTGTGATGACGTCATGCATTCATTACAATCAAATAAATCATGTAAAACATAATAAATCAAATAAACACATAAATCACATATATGAATTTTGGCATGATAAACACATAAATCACATAGCACATAAGCATGATATCTAGATGCAAGACCCTAAGAAAGCGAGTAACAAGTAAACACACAAGCATGCAAAACACACAAAGCAAATAAAACTCTAACTATTACATTTGGGGGGCCCTAACTACAATCTAAAGGGGGAAAGAATTAAATAAAATGAAATAATAACCTAACTATTACAATTTTGGCATTTAATGCCGCTCAAAAAATTGAAATTAAATAAAAATGAATATACATGATTAAAACCAATAAAGTGAATAAATAAATAAAATAAAATGAAATAAAGAAAACATTCAAAAGCATGCAATTACACACATAAAATCACATAGGAACACATAGGGTCAAATAAAATCAAAATAAAGGAGTAGAGTGTACCTCCCTTGAATTGGTTGTCTAATGAAATGCAATTTTCTTATTTACCCTCCAAAATAATAAAATGGTCAGGGCATCACTTTAATTAACAAATAATCACAAGAAATGTAAATAAACATGAAATTGAATCAATTAAATCATTCAAATAAAAATAAACAACCCATATTCAACAAATTAAAACAAACAAGGACCCAATTGAAAGAATTAAAGAAGTTTGAGGGGTCAAATCATTATTATTACAAATATTAAGGGTCTAATTTAAAATAAAAATAAAATTAAGGGTTTAAGATGAAGTATACCAAAACCAAATGCTAAACTTCACAAAAATGAATGAAAACTCATTTGCTATAATTAAACAACAAAATTGCCCAAAATTTTACTAAAATCCAAATTAAACAATAAATCTATCAAAAATTATTAAAGCTTCAAATTCTCTCCTAAAACTCATGAATAATTTGTACAAAGATCATATTAAAAACATACCCAGGAAAAATTAACATTTAAAAGGGCAGAAATGATTAACTTTTCCAATTTTTGGGCCATATTAGAATAAGAGTAAACTTGAGGGGTTAAAACACAATATTTGAAAATATTATGCAAAGCTTATGAAGAGCTTTCTTCTTCATTGCTGGTTTCTGCAACTTTCGTTGCTTTGAGAATTCAGCAATCCTTAAGCGGCAAATTTGTATACAAATCCCAAACCCGAAACAACAAGCTCATCAACTAAGATCCATTAGAAACTAGCTCATCAAGGAACAACGAAAATCCAAACAACGAACACCAAGTAAATAAAAGGCATGAGGGAAGCACGAGGAAAAAAAATGCAGTTGGTTTCTGATGAAACCGATGGGGTATCATCAGGAACAAAAGACAGTTTTCAACCGCATCACTGAAACCATCAAACATCAATCCCTTTCCAATCCTCGTGGGTAGTCTTAAACCATCGAAAACCATTTTTTCAGAGCATTAGAAAACAAGCAAAAACCCAGACAAACAGAGAAGGACAAATAAGCTTGCATAGTTGGTGCAATGACAACTCTAGTCAAGATGGATTCATCAGATAAAACTACACAGAGAACCTCCAACCCACTTTCCTAACAAGTCTCGTTCCATGACCTTCTACCGAATCAGAGGTTATCAAACACATAAGCATGGTAAAGTTATGGCACCAACGAAAGTTCAAACCAGCAACAAACAGCCCAAGATTCATATCTCCAGGCTTAGATTCTCATAAAAATCTTGTTAAAGCAACAAAGGAAGAAACGATATTTACCTTAGGACCTTGACGAAGTAAAATGAACGTGAGATGTCCCAGATTTCAAAGAATCCCTTCACTCCCTTTGAATCTCCCTCGATCTCTCTGGTTTTTGTTGCTTTGTTCTTCTCTTTTCTGGTTCCCCAGTCGCCGTCCCTATATCTCCTCTGGCAAAAACCCTCATTTCCTTCCTCTTTTTCCCTCTTTCTTGCTCTGTTTTTTTTTCTTTCTTACCTCGGTTCCCTGTTCTCCCGATGAACTTCCTTCCCTCTTTATTCGTCTCTGTTTTCTGGCTTTTCTTTTCTCCCTCAACCCGTAGCTACTCCTCTCGACCCTTGCCGCCAAATTCTCTTCTTTTCTTTTGTTTTCTTTTTCTCTTAATCCCTCTGCCCGAACCCTTTTCTTCCCCTTTTCTTTCTAGCCGCCACCCCTTTACTCTACTTCTTGCCCTCTCCTCCGTTGCTCTTTTGAAGCTATTTCTATGAGATAAGAGTTATCAAACCCTCATCTCAATGGCCCTCATAAAACCATTTTTGTGGAATTCTTAGAGCCATTAGATTGCTTCCATTCTAGATTCTTCTTGAGGTTTAGATTAAAGCCAAGTGGCTTTGGTACAAGCATGATCGAATGGAGGAAAACAAAATGAAGAAAATGAGTGGAAAAAAGAGACAGGCATGGCTGGTTCTTGTACCAGCTGAAGAAGAAAACACGCGCGTGCATTGCACCCAAGCATGGTTTTTTTTTTTTTTTAACAAAAAGCTGATTTTCATTTCTTCTGTGACAGCCCCACCTTCCCCTAAGGCGAACCAAAGGGGTTAGCGGATTGCCTGCCCAGCTCTCGCCAGGACTAACGGTTCAGCTTAGAGCGAGCTAATACGTTCCGGAACATACAAACGCACGTAAACAAGTCAAAATGTCAAAATAAAAAAAATGACACCGGAGTCGGCCATGAATAGTAACCGACACGTCAAAACCCAACCAAACATCAAGCAAATATTTACATGTTGAAATGAAGCATATACAATCCAAAGTGGCATACAAAAGTTATTCAAAAGTGGATACATGTACGGTTTGCCAAATCAAAAGAGAAACGGACCCAAAAGTACATTTAGGGTTTCAATCAAAGAGCTATACAAAAGATATGTCCATCTAGCTCAATTCGGCAACCAACTATCAAATCCAGTCCCAAAAGTATTTATTTTCCTGTAAGGAAAACAAAAGGGAATAGAGTGAGCTTACGCCCAGTGAGATAATACCACTTAAGCAGCAAAGTTCACATAAGCATAAAGCTTTTCATTCCAATTCATCAAAAGTAAGCAAAGGCACACATCCATAGCGGTGATAAAAGGATACGGGCGGCTCTCAAGAGCCCTTTCCCTCGTTTGCATTCTTGATCGAACCTCATTGACCCTCCGTCAATGTTTAAGAGTAACCAACCGTAGGCTCCACTTTACTTCCATTCCTTCCACCCAACATACCCCTACCGGGCCCGAACTCCAAACAGTAGCAATTTGGTAATACTCGAGTCTACCGGAATCAAGAGTCTCACTACTACAAGATTCCACATAACAGTCCCCATGGCTCGTCAATTTTCACGACCAAGCCCTCGTCGGCTCGATCCAATCGACTACCAATGGGGTTGAGTTCAGTCGTATCAGTAATGGTCGTTGGATACTCGTCCAAGCGACACCAAATTCATGAACCAATTTAGTATTTCATGTATCATTCAATCATTGCAGTAAAACAGTAGACAGTCATATGAGATACCAAATGGGTGAGGGCGATCAAGTACACCCTCACTTAATTAAGTTCAACGAAGCAAATAAGCCTTCAAGGCATCAAGTTCACATATACCAAAGCCACATTGTAAACAACAAGTGAATGGTACACTCACCACTCAAGCAAATGATATTTCATGCACTTCCGCCTAAGAGCGTCTTGGACCACCGTCACGTCCTAAAACATTCAAATAAGCACAATAAACCAAGTCCAAATACCACCAAAATAGGGCTCCATAAGAATGTATAAGCACTAGAGTAAACCAGGAAAATCCGGAAATGGAATTATGCTCTACCCAAAAAAAACAGTTTTTGACATCATTTTGCGGTTTTGGCACCATTGGCACTACGATTATCGGATGGAGGTACAAGATACACCGTTTCGAAGCTAAGAGATAGGGTTACAATGTTGTAGAAGGTCACTCAGTCCAGTTTCGAGTGTAACTAGGTCCAAAATGCAATATACTACACCAGAACCGCAAAAACAGGTTCACAAACCGCATTCTGGTTCAAACATCATAAGTCAGGCTACCTAAGTCCAAATCAAGTAATTCCAAAGCCATCCGAAAGATAAGATACACGGTTACAATTCATCAGAAGACCTCAACAACCAATTCCGAAGTATTCCCAACCAAAACAACCAATTACAGTCGCAATTATCAAATTCGGGTAGAAACAGGGCAGCAGGGGTATTTCAGTCTTTTCACAAGTTACGTTGCTCCGATTGACCTGAAATTTTGTAGAAATCTCTAAAATATCATTCTCTACAACTTTAATGTTTTAACCCAAGGCCAATTCGGCCTCTAACTATGAGCTACAGTGCCAGGCAGAATGTAAGAACATGAAACCCTAACTTTCCAAATTTCTTCCAAAACAGAAATTTCCTGCAATTAACCACTTTTTCCACCTTCTAGCTTCCTTAAATATCATTTCCAATCATCATACATGACCCCATAATAATAATCATATGAAAACAGAAAAATCACCAATAATTATAAAACTTCACCAATTCAACCAAAATCAAGATATAATCCATAAAATTACATCTTAAACTACCACAAATCATGAATTAAACATCATTAGATGGAGGAGAGGGGTCCTTCACTACTCACCTTAGTAATACAAGAGAGAGAGCAACTAATCACCTTAGCCTTCCAAACAACTCCACTAAACACCTCACAATCACTAAGTGAAGGGGTTTTATGGAACAAATGCAAGATCAAATGGTTGATTTGTTGAATTTGAGCAAGATGGAAGCAAGTGCATAGCTATCACTTTTTGCTTGAAGTGGCCGGCCAAGAAGAGGAAGAAAAATGGTGAATTTTTGGTAATTTTTTGATTTATTTGGTCAAATGGTAAAAGGTGAATAGTAGTCATAAAGCACAACCAATCTCTAAGTGACACTTGTCACTTCATTAAATGCATAGCTATCACTTTGTTTCCTCTCACACCAATCCACTTGGATAACCTCTAATTATCTCTTAGCACCCGATAATTTAAACCCAGTATCCAAAACTTAACCTAGTTGGTTGAATTTTTCCGAACTTTCCGCACTAGCGGGTCCCACGTCCGGTATATGCTCTTAATTTCTTAAAACCTAACAAATACTAGAAAACTCACCAAAAACTATATTTACTCATAAACAAAATATCTAGAAACTTTTTGAATAAAGAAAATGCAGAAAACATGCCAGTAACCCGAATAAAACCTAGAAAATGGGAAAAATTACGGGTTCTCACATCTTCTCTATTTTTTTTCTTTCTTTCTAATTCTCTTCTTCCTAATTTTCTTTTCCGATTTTCTAAAATAATTTTCCTCAAGAAAAACAAAATAAATTTAAAATAAATAAAGTAAACAAAAATAAATATAAATAAAATAAAATGGTGAAATTTTGGTGTCTAAAAGCACATGATGCATGGGTCATGTAGAGGCATGGATCCAACTTGCTTGTGTATACAAATAAATAGAGGCTTCAAGGACAATAACCCAAAATATTTCATACAAGCAACAACACACGGACAAATACTTATCCAATTTATTGGAGAAGAAATGATAAACATAGACTCAAGATTTATGGACATTGGCTTGACAATCGATGGACAATGCCATATAATGCCTATTTGCTATCTAGATTTAATTGCCATATGAACGTGGAGATTTGTTCAACTATTCACATGGTAAAATATATCTACAAATACATCTACAAAGGCATGACAATGTTTTATATCAACTTGATCCATTGAAGATACTGAAATTGTTGATGAGATAAAAAATTTCTAGTTAGTAAGATGGATTTTTCCTCTTAAACCTATATGGCGGATCTATGGCTTTATTATGAATCAAATGAAACCTTATGTTATTACTCTTCCGGTTCATTTATAGGATCAGCAATCAATCACATTTCCTCTAAACTAATCATTACAGAATGTAGCATCCAATATGATTCTAAAGAGGGCTATGTTAACAGAGCTTTTCAACATGAACAAATATAATAATGATGTAAAGCTGCTAAAGTGTACATATGCTAATTTTTCACAATACTTTGCATGGGATAAAAATGGAAAATTTTGGTCAATGTGGCAATAAAGAAAAGTAATTGGAGGACTAGTAAGAGTATACCTATTAGCAGGAGAGTGCTATTATTTACTTCTTTTGAGGATTTAAAAATAGTGGATGACCAAACTACAACTAACTTTAAGCATGCAGCCTAATTGATGGGCTTATTACATGGAGATCATAGTGCCGAAGATTGTTTAGCATAAGTAATAATGATACGAGACGCGGAAGCTACCTAGGATCTTAGAGGACACGTTGACGATTTGATGGAGTTGAACCCAAACTTGGACCACTCAAGAACGAATTCAACGGTAAAGGACGCCACAATCAAATGTGATCGCTTGATTGATAAGTCAATAAACAACCTAGGATCAACTCTAGGATGTTCAAACTAGCTTTCACAAGCTAACGGAATTTGCCACAATCAATGGACGAAATTCTGGAATTTTATTGAATAATATCGAAAAACTGAATGTAAAACATCACTTAGGGCTATTTATAGCCTTGACTAAAACCCTAATAAAGCTTGGAAAAACAATAAGGAAATTCGGCCAGCCCATTTCTTTTATTTGGTCGAAACTGACCGGGCAGCGAGACCCCCGTACAGCTCAGCGCCCCAATCCGTCGTTTGGAGTTTGAACACTTACAGCTTCAATTGTCAGCAATACTTTAGTAGTCTTGCAAGGATCTTCCAACTCAATTCCTTCAATGGGCGATTTTCTTGGGTTTGGACGGCATGAACCAAGGCTTGAAGCGACTCCTTGAATCTCTTGACTCGTGCTCGTGTCACTGGGCCTTGGGGCACCTTCACAGGGTCTACTTGAGCACCATAGGCCTCGGGCTCAACCGCATCAAATAAGCTACCAAATGTCGAGTTCACACCACAAATTATTTGTTACAATCTTAATATTTGTGCTCTAACATATCGAAGGGATCTATGATCAAAGTTCAAAGATTTTCTTTCAAAAGATATCACACCTAATATAGATTTGTCGCACCAAATTATTGAGAATAAAACAATACAACTAATTAACACCTATTTACAATCAATCAGGAAGAAACTTGCTTTCTTTGGTTTCAACAATCTACCTACAGAAATCACTGTAGTAAACCAGGCAATGAAAGAGCTCGAAGCAGAAAAGAACATTTCTCTTTCTGAATAAGATATCGTGTTAATATTCAATCTCATTCCCAATCAAAAAAGGGCCTACGATCAAATCATATGCTCCATCAAAAACAACATATCAACAGTATTCTTCATTGATGGGCCTAGGGGAATAGGCAAGGCCTTCTCGTACAAATCATTACTTGAAATAATTAGAAGTGACGGAAGAATAGCTTAAGCCATTGCAAGTTTAGGAGTTGCTACCTCTTTTTTGCTCGGTAATTGAATAGCTCATTCAAGATTCAATCCAAGATGATGAAGAAATTACTTATCATATTAGCAAACAAAGTGCACTTGCCCAACTAATTAGAATTGCAAAACTAATCACATGAGGTGAGGCAATGGTGGCAACGTGAAAATTGATTGAAACCTTAGACAAGATGCTACATGACATCATGAATTGTAGTTCCCTATTTGGAGGGAAAATAATCATCTTTGGTGGTGATTTTTGCCGGACATTACTTGTCATAACACACGGTATTAAAGATGATATTGGTGCCATAATAATGCCTTCGATTACAAACCCTAAAAATTGAGTCCCGCCCACAAAATGATCAAAATAGAGCATAGGTTGCTATAGTTTCAATCTGAGGTCCAAACCAACTATTATTTATGGATAAATAGATTCCCCTCTATCTCATAATTGAGATTTTGTTAAAGCTGCCAGTGAAATCATTGTTGAAATTCAAGTGTGTTTCAAGATCATAGCTTCCAGTGATCTTGAGTCGTCAATTCATCAAATCACATCAGGAATACCATACTTTCCTAAACAACCAACGCCTCCTCATGCTGGATGACTATGAAACTCTCAAAACATTGCTCTCTCAACTCCTGAGTGGAAGGACCGGATGACGCTCGTGTGATTGACCTTGACATCCCAATCCCACCAGAGGAACAAAGGGGTCTAGAGGCCTCTACATTTACCAATGACAGAAGCTTGTATCGTTTTATTAGTATTGTGGGCTATTGTGATGGATTAATATGTATTTGCAGCGTTACAGCTAGTCAATCTATTTTGATCTTGTGGAATCCATCAATAAGAAAATACAAGAAATTGCCTGATGTAGGTCTTCCATCAACATATTGGTTGGGTAGAATCTGGGATTTCGGTTATGATGATTTTTAATGATGATTATAAAGTAGTGCTACTAGAAAACGATCTCATGATTAATGGAGAATACTCGAAATTTAAGATTCGGAGTTTATAGCACGAAACCTGAAGCTTGGAGAAGGATTGCAGATTTTCCTATAGCTCCTGCGTTTATCAGTTCTTCTGGTGTGCTGGTCAATGTGAGATGTATGGAGAGTTGGAAATACTGAATAATATCGACAACAATTTGCAAGAAACTTTAGGAGAAATTGGAGGCAATCTTTTGTTTCAAAACATTCATTCGAACAATGATTATTTAGGGGCTGCTGTATCGATTATGAAGGAATAGTGAGAATCTTGGACTAAATTGGTTACTGTTCCGCTTGAACCTTCAACTGTGCAAGTGTCAAAGGTGTATAATAGCTGATAGTGCACTTCTATTACTAGAGCCTAGAGGAACTAAACTTTACAACATAAGAATAGATAAGCTCTTTTCCACTTTTGTGGACTTCAACAACAAAAAAAAAAGATGATATGATTAGTGCATGTTTGGTTATGTCACCATTATGGTAAGAAATTGTTATGATTTAACTTACATGCAATATGCATGCAAGAGTTTGTGAGGCCTCGCAAATTAGGTTTGTGATGACCCCACCTCCCCCTAGGGCGTACCCCAGGATTTAGCGGACCGCCTACCCAGTTCTCGCCAGGACTCACTCACTCACTCACTTCAAATAAAATAAGTTACAACCTCAAGAGTAAAGGAAATAGCAGTTCCCAAACTTGTAACATACATGTACATTCATTGCTATTCAAAGTATTCATACAATCCCAAATATATCACAAGATTTAAGTTCTCAATACATTCAACCCTAATTGAGCGACTAGTGCGAGTACAATCGCAAAATTTTCAAAAACTAGACTATGCTAGCCTGTACTAGTCTCACGCCTCGCTCGTACCCCCTGTAAGGAAAAAAAATGGTATGGAATGAGCTAAAAACCTAGTGAGGTTCCAAATAGCAAGTTAACCATTATTGAAAAGTTTACGTATCAAAGTAGCAAAGTAGCGAGCATACCCAGTCCATAAAAGTGAGCAATAACACTTCAAATAACAAATCTCAAAATGAGCGAGTGTAAAATTCTTTTCTAAAAGAAACAATAACACTACGAATAACAATCAAAGTATAAGGATACAGATGTCTCTCAAGAGCCAATTTTCCATTGCTTCACCAGAGCTTGATTAAGTATTAGTTGACACTCCGTCAACTTTCGAGGAACGTAACCCGTCCAGTAGTACTTCGATTCACACCAATCCGTCCACCATTCAACTCTCTTACCGGGGCCGAACACCAACTAAACACTAGTGGTAATACTCGAGTATACCGATTAGTCGAGGAGGTAACACTCCACTTGACAACACTAGATACCCGTGGTTCGTTATCTAATTGACCAAACTCTTGCCGCCTCGACTCGATTAACTAGCCAGTAGGGTTTGGGTTCCCAAGTAGTCACTATAGTCGATGACCAATCGACTTAGTCAAGAGAAAAGTACGGAGACGGGAATGAGAGGTACCTCCCACTCGTATCGAGTGTGGTACATACTTCTGCTCAGTACTTACAAGTCAAGCACAAGTACAAATACAAGTACAGGTCAATGCAAATCAAGTCACTTGTACAAGCATGAATGAGATATCAAGTATTTAGTTGAGTTAGGTCAAGTGCGATAAAGTACACACTTGCCCGACCAAACCAAGCAAATCTTATCTGATCATGTTGGTAAATCAAATATCAAGTTCAATCATGTATTTGGAAGCACTCACCAAAGATTTAGTGCTTGTTAAAATCACGCTCAGGTGGAACTCCTTCGTTGGAGTCCAAATCTACGATAAAACATCATTTAAGAGGTTTGAAATTAACTAAGGTTCGAAACTTAGGCGTTTCGTTTAACAAAAATCAAGTAACTGAAAATCATTTGGGTAATATTCATATTACTTATCACACCCTAGAAAACCCATGCTCGCTCTTTTAGTTTTGGTAAGGAAGCGATTAAAACTTTGGAATTCTCATTTGAGTCAAAAGGACGAAGAAAACGTATTTCTATTGGTCGCTACTTTCATTTTTCCAAGGGTACGAGTTTCGGCCAAATTCCAGCTTATATATCTCTACGAAAGAGGACTCGAATAACCTAGATAATTCAAGTTCAACTCAACCACCACAAGTACACACGTCTAGTTCTCGAGTGAAAATTTGGGCGGCATGTCCTTTGTATTTAGATATTTTTCAGCCATTTATGGCTTCATTGTTTTCCTCAAATCAACCGCAAAGTCACACACAGGAAATGTTACCACAATAGCCCTTCAACTAGGCTTAATGTCATTCAATTACAAAACAATACTAGTAATGCGACTGGAAACCAAGTTTAAGGACAAACAACAAAACAGCAGGTTTGATGTCTCTTGGCGTTTCGGTCACAACTGAAGCTACACCTATCGGTTTGGGGTGCACTTTATACCATTTCGAATCTAAGACAGAAAACTACAAGTCTTATGAAGACATTGACAGCCAATTCGTTCATTTTCAAGGTCAAAATGTGCAATCTCAGAGAAAACAAAAAATTGTCCGCGAAACAGTGCATTTAGCAGTCAGGGGTAATTTTGTCATTTCACATGGTACAGTGCTCATATTGAGTTGACATTTTACAGGAAGCTAGACAAATCTATTCCCTACAACTTTCATGTTTTAACCTAGACCTGATTCGGCATCTAACATAGACGAATCATATAGGTCAGAAACAGGGCAGCTTCCACTATCGATGCCGGAAATTTCTCTACTAAAGCTGGAATTTTAGAACTAAAGCTGGAAATTTCAACCAAAGCTGGAAAATCATATACCAAAGCTTAAAAGTTCACATCAAAGTTAAACCATCTCATATCAAAACTATCAAGTTCATCTCTTGGCTGGAAAATGCATATCAAGGCCGGAAATTGAACATTAAAGCTGGAAATCACATGCTACCTTAACCAAAACCATAAAATCTTTCATAACCATGCTTCTTTTAGCTTCAATCGTAACTTATCTTGAATGAATCTCAAGAGACAAATAAAAGAGATGTTTTCTAGAAACTTACCTCAAACCCCAAGCAAACAAGAGTTTTATTCCTCCAAAAACTCCACCAAGGTCTTCTCTCCAAGCTTAACTTAAGATTAATCGGTATGGATTTGGGTTAGTGTTTGGATTTTTTTCACAAATCAAGCAAGGAAGTCAAGATGGAATTTTTCTCTCTTCCTCTCCTCTCTCTCTCGACCAAGCTTGCAAGAAAATGAAATGGTTGGTGTCGCGCCCCACTTTTTGGTAAAAAATAAAATAATTGTTTTTTGTGAATTTATTGATTTGGGAAAAATGAATTTTGTTGATAAAAACAAAAATGGGTCTAAATGGGACTTTTGAAAATGCGACGATTTGACCCAAGAAAAATAGTTCAAAAAGGGTTTTTATATGAAAAATGGAGTCGCCACTTGGTATAGAGTTAGGGTGTACCAAGTCACCCAAAAAATGAATTTTTTAAAGAAAAAAGTAAGAAAACCCTTTTTAAACGACTCCTAGTCCACGTAAAACAAAGAAAAAGGTTTGGGAGTCACATTTGACGAAGGGGAAGGCAAGGATAAAAATCCAAGGCACCCCTTCGACCTAACCAAGGCTAGTTGCGCGATTTAACCCTTATTTTCCTATATTTTCTACCCAAAGTATGTATTGCAAATTGGATTTGACTAATGAATGAGAAATGCAATCCTAAATCTAAGAAATGTTTCTTATGAGGCTTTTGGTCCCATTCACACGAGTCGTGACGGCCAATAAGGAAAGTCCTCATAGAAAATCATGAATGATGCAAATGAGGACTCAAATGAGAGTGTAAGTGTGCAAAGTGTAGAAAAAAGTGCATGTGTGCAATTTAAAAGTGTTTGTGTGCAAATGAATAAAAATATAAATGCTCGTGTGCAAGTGAATAAAAATAGTAAATATATAAGTAAAATAGGTGCAATGTGTGAAGTGAAAAGTAAAGAGAGTGAATAAGTGTGTGAATATGACATGTGGATTTAAAATATATAATTAGTGAGGAAAATAGTGAGAAAATGATATGAAAATGCATGAACTTAGAGGAATGCATCAGGTCGGGTACGGGAATGACCTCTAGTTTTTCTGATTTTAATTTTCCCTTTGATTAGAAGGAAAAACTAGCGTGCTAAGGCTATTTTGAAGCCACACTCGCTCGTTTCCCTTACCCAAGGGGGTTTCTCAGGCAAATGGACCCTATAACTAGCATGAAATGCAAAGGCCTAAAATGAAAGGGAAAAGGTTAGAGGGACATGCCAAATGCCATAAAAACTAAAAAAAATGCATGAAATGTAGTGGAGCATGCGAATGTGAACTAGCGAGGAGGGCCCCTAAGGGTCTAGCGTTGGACTAGCCCATATCTAGGAATTCCTACTAGCGTTTGGACTAGAGGAATACGGGACAATGAACCACCACTAGCGTTGGACTAGTGTGGTGACGTACATTCCATTCACCATATTCATTGATAAATATAGAAAGCAAGTAGACATGCAAAATCATTTATAACACGTAGCACATAACACTTAGCATGCTCGACTAGATGCAATGTCCTAATAAAGCAATTAACACATAGCAACAAGAGTAAATAACCAAACTAATGAACCTATTTACATTCACTAACTAAAACAAAAGGGGAAGGGAAAAATGGACAAAATGCCCTATCTATTACAAGCCAAGAGGTGTACACATACCCCACGAATAAATAAAAGAAATACTTAAAATGAAAGGAATTAAAGCAAATTTAAGAAAGCCAAGTAGACATGTAATTCTCAATTAGCACATTTGATCACATAGGGAGAGACAAAATAAAAAGAAAGTTATACCTTCCCCGTTTGTGAAGCTAGTAAAAAGGAAAAGGTCCTAACTTTGGCTAAAACCATCAAACAAAGGATTAATGCACCAATTTAATAGTAAAATATGAACAAAATCAATTTGAATTCACCAAATCCTTCAAAAATAAAATAAAAAAAAAATCAAGGCGCCACAAATGACTATGAAATTTAACCATTAAAACCCTTCAAATAACCAAGCAAGTCCATATTCATCAAATGAAATTCCAGTTTGAAAGGAAAAGGAAACTTGAAGGATCAAATTGATTAATCTTTTCAATTGCTTGGGCCATAGTGCAACCAAAGGAAACTTAAGGGGTCAAAGTGAAATTTTAGAAAGATGATTTCATGCAATCTCATGCAAGCAAACGTAAGAAACTTCATTCTGCAACAATCATTCTTGCCGAAAATTTTCTGCAACTCAAAACACCATTTGCTACTTTCATTTCCGCAAAACACGTGTCAACCTCAACACAAACTTGATCACAAATCTTTCAACCAAACATCAAGAAAAACATTACAAACAACTTCAACATTCAATCAAACCAAAACATAACAGAAAAATCATGCAAATATCATGAAGAAAAATTCTGCAATTATTCTCTTATGCCTTGAAGCTTAACAACCTCGCATGACAGATTTAAAAGAAACTTTCAGACCGAATCCCAAACTCAAGTTCCTACTAACTTATCATGCATGCAAAAAACCAGAATGAAGAAGATTTTCATGCAAATAAGAATGCAAACCAAGCTCTCGGCAATAAAAGGATTCAGCATCTGAGGAAATTTTCTGCAACAAACTAGTTACTAACCTTCACTTTTCAAGCACCATTAAACAGCTTCAAACACATATTTTAACCAAAGTTCTCTTAATCAAACTTCCCAACACTTTAAACCAAACAATCGAAGCATGAACTTGACATTCAAATCAACAAAGATAGAGGAAGAAAACAGGCAAACATGGAAAATACTTCATGCAAGGCTAACGGATGCAATGGATACAACTACAACCACAAAATTTACTACACTCTCCATGTTCAAATGCCGAATTTTAAGCACAACTTGGATTGTACATTCTCCAATCCAAACAACTTCATTTGGACCAAACAACCAGAAAACTTAGCCACTTTATTTAAACAAAACAGAAAAACTTAGCAGGACATCAATGGTTCTATACTTCAGTAAGCAATGCTCTTGAACTTCAGTATTTGCATGGCATATGCATTCAAACATCTCAAATCAAAAAACCTGTTTCAAAATCCTATCATGCGTACAAAGGGATGACCGAATCAGAAACAACAAGGACCTTCACGCAAGCCAAAAATGAGGACAAGACTCTCAGCCAAAGGGAAAAAAAATGCAGCAACCAAAAGGTCTTTGGCAATTTTAGCAACACCGACAATAAACATTGTTGCAACCATCAAAAAGCTTCAGCCCTGCTACCTCATTTCCAGCCCCAAAAGAAAGCTATGAAAACTAGTTCATTATACAAAAACTTCACCTAAACTCTAAACAAAACCAGAATTATTCTAACGTAGGAAAACAGAAAAAAAAGAAGAAAGGAAGCCTGGTCTATCACGGGTAAAGGAAGGAATGGCTCTTGCCGTGTCTTTCCTTTTGGGCAACGAGGGAAACAACGTATTCATGACATCTTAAACCAGCACCAAGTCATCACAGAACACCAAAAACAGAACACAGTTAATTAATCTCATGCAGGGCTTAATCATCCAGCATTTAGTTAGCTAAACACACAACCCAGTGAGAATCAAACACTTTCCAGCAAATCTCATTCTAAAATACCCATACAACTCCCAAAACAACTCCATCGGCTAAGCTGGAAAAGTGTTTAGCAGTCCAACAACTTCTAATAAAAAAAAATCCAGCCATGCAATCAGATTCCTGGCCATAAGGTTCACATGCAACACCAAATAAAAAGCTATCTACCAGATTGGGTCCAAAACTAAGCTCAGATCATCACAAATTAACGAATTAAGGCTGCAAATTCCAGCTCAAGCTCACGGCAGTTCCAATTCCTTCTCAAACAGATTTTTCTATGATTTAAGCTATCATCTAACCACACAATCCCACATGCATGCTTATAGTCAGCTTCATCAACCCATAAACAACTCATCTAAGTTCAGAAATTACCTTAGCTTGAAGCCTAAAACACACGACTAGCAGCTGCAAATTCTTCCTTCTCGGTCAGTCCAGAAATTTCAGTCCGCCACTCTCCCTCTTCCTTGCTCAAACTTGCGGCTGGATTGAAGATAATATAGCTCTCGATTTTCCACCTGCTCACGGCTAGAGTAAAGAGTGAGCAGCAGGTCTCCCTCTCTCTTCTTTTAGCTTACGGCCGAAAGGAAACAATGAGATGCTCCGCTCTCCCTCTCGGTCGTTAATTCCTATGTAGTTGCTCCCTCACAGCTCACGGCAGAATAAGGCAATGGAAATGTGGAACCAATGATATGGAAGGTTTGTGGTGATTAGTAGTTGATATAGTGGTGTGTGGTAGTGGAGAAAGAAACCGGCACTAAGGATAGAAAATACTAGAATGTGAAGTGGAAATGGATTCGGCAGAAATAGAATTGTGATTTTTTTGATTTTTTTTTTTTGAAATTAATTAAATAAAACTGATAATAAAAATAGATAACAAACAACAAAAACAACCAAAAAATTTAATTAACATTGGATAGAAACTAAATCTAAATAAACTAGAATCCACAAAGCACAATTTTCCATTTTTCATTAATTTCCTCTTTTCTTTTCTTTTCTTTTTTCACAAATTTTACGTTAAAACTTAAAACTAAAACTAAAACTAAAACGTGAACAAAATTAATATGACAAATAATTAGCAAATAAAAGACAAATAAAAAGGTAACAACTAAAATGCAGACAATCTAAAACAAAATCATGAATTAGATGCAACATACAAATTATTTAAATATTTGGTGTCTACAGTTTGCCCCTCTTTGTTTGAGTTTTGAAAAAACTTGAGACAAAGAAGTAGACACCAAATACTTACCTGTGTTATTCGGCTGCAAAATGATTTGAACGGACAGGAATTTTAAAAACGGGACTGACCCGAACAAGGAATTTAAAACGGGACTGACCCGAACAGGAATTTAAAACGGGACTGACCCGAACAGGAATTTAAAACGGGACTGGCCCGAACAAGGATTTAAAACGGGACTGGCCCGAACAGAAATTTAAAACGGGACTGGCCCGAACAAGGATTTAAAACGGGAGGGATTTAAAACGGGACTGGCCCGAACAGGAATTTAAAACGGGACTGGCCCGAACAAGGATTTAAAACGGGACTGGCCCGAACAGGAATTTAAAAACGGGACTGGCCCGAACAGGAATTTAAAACGGGACTGGCCCGAACAATTTAAAACGGGACTGGCCCGAACAGAAATTTAAAACGGGACTGGCCCGAACGACGGGACGAAAGGATTTAAAACGGGACTGGCCCGAACAGAAATTTAAAACGGGACTGGCCCGAACAAGGAATTTAAAACGGGACTGACCCGAACAGGAATTTAAAACGGGACTGGCCCGAACAGGAATTTAAAACGGGACTGACCCGAACAAGGATTTAAAACGGGACTGGCCCGAACAGGAATTTAAAACGGGACTGGCCCGAACAGAAATTTAAAACGGGACTGGCCCGAACAGAAATTTAAAACGGGGCTGGCCCGAACAGAAATTTAAAACGGGACTGGCCCGAACAAGGAATTTAAAACGGGACTGACCCGAACAGGAATTTAAAACGAAACTTCACTGGGGAAGTTTAAACAATGAATTAAGTTTTTTTTTTTTTACCTGAGAATAGTTCAACTTTTGTACCAAGAGGGAAATTTGGATTTCTGTGACTGAAACGATAGCTGATGCTGTTTCTTATGATCGAGTCTTGCAAATAACATCGATCCTTGTTTACTGGGAAGCTTTGTCTGACATCGGTTTAGGTGCCAAAAAGAGAGTGGCTGCTTTTGTTTGTAAATGCCACATTCCTGCAAGAAAAGAAGAAATAATGGGCTTGCCACCATTATTTGATCCGGTTTGCCTTGAGAATCGTGTAAACATGAGTCTTGTGATGCTTTTATTTCGGCTCGGCGGCGTCTGCCTTAAACCTTTCAATTTCTGAGACTGATAAAATGCAGATTTACCACGTCACCCAATCCAGGTGGTAGCTTTGTTGTATGTTACTCCCTGTAACTGATGATTGAATCTCCTATTTTTGCACAAACCTCAGGGTTTATCATTCATTTGAATTTAATGGTAAAAGAATGATGCATGAAAATTAGTCATATAAAAATCAATGTATATGCAAGATGATTTCCTATGTTAGGCAAAGATGAGCATGCAAAAGAATGTAGACAATCATAAGCATTCATACACAAATAATTTGAGAATAACCAAGAGGTTTATAAAGATACATTTTGCAAAAGAATATTTGTAAAGAACAAATACAAATTTAACCAACGAATATCATATTCAAAACTTTGGATATTTTCTCTTCGGAATCCGATATTGGCAGAAGTATCACAAATATGAGGAAAACCCCAAATGAACCAGGTCACCGGCTGTTCCTTCTTGAGCTTGTCTGTTGAGAAAACCTACCTTGGCGCCCTTTCGGGTTTTCACCAAGGTTGCCCCCACCCCTTTTGTTGTTTTTCTTTTCTCTTTTCCTTTTTCTTTTCTTTCTTTTTTCTTTTCCTTTTTCCTTTTTTTTCTTTTCTTTTTCTTTTTCTTTTTCTTTCGAGGTGCCCCTTCGGGTTTTCACCTAAAGAAGAATGAAATATCTCGACCATGATCGACTCAGAAACATGAATTAAAGATTTCTGGCATCAGTAGAATGCATTTCCCTTGTGAGATTATGCGAAAGCATTATAGACATCACCTGCCAGTTGATTAACAAATTTTCTAATAGAAATGCAGCAAGTGACGAAAGCCAGGACTTTGGGCTTTGTAATGAGGTCCGGTGGGGTGCTTTGAAAAAGGTTGAAGGTTGAAAGCAGATTTGATACGAGGGGTGAAATAACTTGAGATTGCACTATCCGAAAACAACTCCAAAACTGAGGAAAATTTGCCCCAGTTTGATCAGCTTTTTCTCTCTTTGCATTTTTCATTGCATTTTCCTCACTTTTTGCATTTTTCTTTGAAAACTAAATTTGCCCCAGTGTAGGTTTTTTTTTTTTCGAAACAAATTTGCCCCAGTGTGGGGTTTGCAATTCTCAAGGGTTATCAAACGAGATTTGTCAATTCTGATGGCTCAAAGGGGACAAGTAGAGATAAAATGTTTTTTAGTGTAAAAGAAGATGGCCTGACTTGCATTTCGCCATTTGCATGAATTTCTAAAGAAAATTTGCATGATCAAATGAAAAACTTTTTGCACATATCTGAGTTGATGGGTTGAGGGAAAACCCGTCCATCCATTTCCGCCAAAATAAGAGCTCCGCCAGGTAATACCTTTTGGATAATGAACGGCCCTTGCCAATTTGGAGCGAACTTGCCTTTAGCTTCATCTTGCATTGACAAAATTCGCTTCAGTACCTTATCACCTTCTTCAAATGCCCGCCGATGGACTTTTTTGTTGTAAGCTCGGGCCACACGTTTTTGATAGCACTGACCATGACAGATAGCATTGAATCGTTTTTCATCTATCAAAGTCAATTGCTCATGACGCTGCTTGATCCAATCGGCCTCCTCTAATTTAGCTTCCGTAAGGATCCGTAGCGACGGAATTTCAACCTCAGCTGGTAACACAGCTTCCATTCCATACATGAGTGAATACGGCGTTGCCCCAGTTGATGTCCGGATAGAAGTCCGATACGCCATTAATGCATAAGGCAACTTTTCATGCCAATCGCGATGCTTTTCTATCATTTTGCGGAGAATTTTCTTCAAATTCTTATTTGCGACTTCTACAGCTCCATTCATCTGAGGCCTATAAATGGCAGAATTGCGGTGTTTGATTTTGAACTGCTCACATAATCCATCTACCATGTCATTGTTCAGATTCTTGGCATTGTCCGTGATAAGTGTTTCGGGTACCCCAAAGCGACAGATGATGTGATCTCTCAAGAAATTGGCTACTACCTTCTTCGTGACATGTTTGAATGACTCGGCTTCAACCCATTTGGTAAAGTACTCAATTGCCACCAATATAAATCGATGTCCATTTGAAGCAGGAGGATCGATTGTACCAATCATGTCCATACCCCACATTGAACAAGGCCACGGGGCGGTCATGCTATGCAACTCAGTGGGTGGAGCGCGTATAATGTCACCGTGCATTTGACATTTTATACATCTCCGGACAAAGTCTATACAATCATGCTCCATAGTAAGCCAAAAGTATCCGGTTCTCATGATTTTCTTTGCTAGCAAATGGCCATTCATGTGAGGTCCACAAACGCCACTATGCACTTCTTTCATCATATATTGAGCTTCATCTTCATCAATGCACCTTAAAAGGTTCAAATCCAAAGTTCTTTTGTACAACACTTCTCCATTTAAGAAAAATTTTGAAGCCATTCTACGCAGAAAATTCTTGTCTTTTGTACCAGCATGCAGAGGGTAAGACCCAGTTTTGAGAAACTCTTTAAGATCATTAAACCAAGGAATAGTATCCGAGGACTCGTCTGCAACCCAGCAGTGTGCAGGCTTGTCTTGAAGTTGAACTTGGATTGGTTCGATCTTCAATTCATCAGGATACTGGATCATAGAAGCTAAGGTAGCCAAAGCATCGGCGAATGCATTCCTGGCTCTCGGGAGATGTCTAAACTCCAAATTTTGAAACTGCTTGGCCAAAGTGAGCAGACTACAATGGTAGGGTAGGATTTTCGAATCTTTGGTTATCCACTGTTTCAAGGTTTGATGCACGAGCAAATCTGAATCACTGAAAGCTATCAATTCTTTGATTTCTATTTCCAACGCCATTTTGAGACCAAAAATGCAAGCTTCATATTCAGCCATGTTATTCGTGCAAGCGAATTGCAATTTGGCAGCGGCAGGGTAGTGCTTCCCTTCGGGTGACACCAAAACAGCTCCAATTCCAGCTCCGAGAGAATTCGAAGCTCCATCGAAGAAAAGCCTCCATTCAGGACTTTGTTCACTTATATCATCTGCAGCGCCTACAAATAGGACCCTCTCGTCAGGGAAATAAGTACGGAGTGGTTGATAATCATCATCCCTTGGATTTTCCGCCAAATGATCAGCTATAGCTTGCCCCTTGACCGCCTTTTGTGAGGTGAAAACAATGTCGAACTCTGATAGAATTATCTGCCATTTGGCCAGGCGTCCGGTTAACATCGGCTTCTCCAAAAGATAATTCAAAGGATCAGATCGGGAAATAAGATAAGTGGTATGGCTCAACAGGTAGTGTCTCAACTTTTGGGCTGCCCAGGCCAATGCACAGCAGCTTTTCTCAATGAATGAATAATTAGCCTCGTACTGCGTGAACTTCTTGCTTAGATAGTAAATGGCTTGTTCTTTCCTTCCGGATTCATCGTGCTGACCTAGAACACACCCTACTGCTCCATCGAGTACAGATAAATACATAATCAAAGGTCGGCCCGGTTTGGGCGGCACTAAGACTGGTGGATGCAACAAATAATCTTTAATCTTGTCGAAAGCCTATTGACACTCCTCATTCCAATACAACGGCACATTCTTTCTCAATAATTTGAACAACGGCTCACATGTGGCAGTTAGTTGGCCGATGAACCTCCCAATGAAATTGATCTTCCCTAAGAAGCTTTTCACGTCCTTCTGAGTTTTCGGCACTGGCATATCTCGAATTGCTTTGATTTTCGCCGAATCTATTTCTATGCCCTTCTTGCTAACAATGAATCCCAACAGCTTACCCGCAGGTGCTCCGAAGGCGCATTTTGCAGGATTTAGCTTCAAATTGTACTTCCGTAACCTCTCGAATAATTTCTTCAGATCAACCAAGTGGTCCTCTGCCCTTTTGGACTTGATTATAATATCATCCACGTAGACCTCCATCTCCCGGTGGATCATATCATGAAATAGGGTTGTCATGGTCCTCTGATATGTTGCTCCAGCATTCTTTAAACCGAAAGGCATGACTCGGTAGCAAAAGGTACCCCAAGGGGTAATGAAAGCAGTTTTCTCACTATCCTCTTCTGCCATCAAAATTTGGTGGTAGCCAGCAAAACAATCGCAAAAGGATTCAATCTCATGTCCGGCAGTATTGTCTAAGAGAATGTGAATGTTTGGTAGAGGGAAATCATCTTTAGGACTGGCTTTATTAAGGTCTCTATAGTCAACACAAACTCTCACCTCTCCACTCTTTTTTGGAACAGGGACTGGGTTTGAAAGCCAAATTGGGTAATGGGAAACAATGATAATGTTGGTTTTGAGTTGTTTTTCAATTTGCTCTTTTATTTTGAGGCTCATATCTGGTTTGAATTTTCGGGGTTTTTGCTTTACGGGTGGAAAAGAAGGGTCTGTGGGTAACCTATGCACTACCACGTCAGTTGAAATGCCAGTCACATCATCATAGGACCACGTAAATACATCCTGGAACATGGTTAAGAATTCAAGCATCTCATTTTTCTGCCTTTCATTCAAATGAATACTTATTTGCACCTCCTTAACCTCATCCTCAGTGCCAATGTTAACCTTTTCTGTGTCTTCCAGGTTCGGTTTTGGTTTTTCCTCATATTGTTCAAAGTCCTTTGCAAAAGAATCGAATACCTCCTCATTATCACTCTCGCTTTGGAGTTCGGATTCACAGACCTCCAAGTCGTGAGTGATATAGAGATTGCCATTATCGTATTCCAGAACTGTGATATCCAAAGGGTCAAATAATTTTATTTTTGGCCATCTGAAAGAATTAACGAATGTGGGATAATAAGCAAATAAGCATACAACCAACAAATGAACAAGCAATATGAATTTAAACACAACACAACATAACAAGAACAAACTTGTGCATTTTCATAAAGACCTTTGATTTGAAAGCAAATTGAAATGAAAACTTAACAATATTTACATGCGCAAATGTTAGTCAAAAAGTAAAATTGTTTTCATTGGCTATTTACAGATGCAAAAGTATTTTCATGAATTCACATGAATGATAAACCCCTTTCATTTTACCGAAACTCCTTCCGAACGGGCAGGGACTCGGCTGTCCAATTGGGAATTGATCCTTCGGGGATGTCAGGAAATTCAGCTTCGCTCGGAACAATATCTTCAAATGTTGCCCCAACGAACAATTGGACCAAACTTGCTTCAATTTCGTCAACTGGGTTGATTTCTGACATGATCACCTCGGCTGGTCGTGGGAAAGTATATTGCAGGGGTGGAATGTCAAGAGCCCTTTGCCTTCCTTTCTTCTCCGCTTTCTTGCGCTCCTTCATCTCTCTAATGTCCTTAGCAGTTGGTCGGAAACCCAAACCAAACGAATCATTTTTCTCCACAATCTCCACTGGCTTTAAAATTCCTTGCAGATCTCGTCCCAGTCCTTTGTCAAATTCATAGCCTCCACGGATCATCTCCTTAGCCATCATGACACTGGCTCTTGATAGAGCTTGCTCCTCCTTTGTTATCCAACTGACGGAGACAATATCAGATGTGCTATGAGGGGTCACTGTGGAGCTTCGGCTACCCTCTTCTTTGGACTCGGAATCGGTGATTACAAGGCAATCCTCTTCGGCAAATATAGTTATCAGCTTGTCATTTACTACAAATTTCAGCAATTGATGCAATGAAGAAGGCACCGCCCCAGACTTGTGAATCCATGGCCTGCCAAGCAAAACGTTGTAAACACTAGGAAAGTGCATGACTTGGCAGGTTATTTGAAACTGGGCGGGCCCCATTTCAACTACTAAATCAATTTCTCCTATTGGCTCTCTTTGCGCTCCATCAAAACCTCGGACTATGGTCCCTGAAGGCCTCAACTTGACGTCTTGCAATCCTAGCTTTTCCAAGGTGCTCCAGGGACATATATTAAGAGCAGATCCATTGTCAATTAATACCTTCGGCAGCATTTTTCCGTTGCACCTCACAACTATGTACAGGGCCTTGTTATGTCCAATGCCTTCCGACGGCAATTCCTCGTCGGAAAAAGTAATCTGCTTGGTGAAGAGTACATTCCCAACTACGTGTGAGAAATTATCAACTGAAATGTCTCTAGGAATTTGAGCTTTAGTCAGTACTTCGAGCAATGCATCCCTATGCACATCTGATGAAAAAAGTAGATCCAACATGGATATTTGAGCGGGCGACTTGCTAAGCTTCTCGATCACATTGTATTCGCTTCTTTGGAGCCTTTTAAGGAAATCTAAGGCTTCTCTCTCGGTAATTGTTGGTTTGGCGGGTGGCTCAGAGTTATTTGCTTGAATCGGAATGGTTGCTTCAAACGGGCTTGCAATTTTCCCCGATCTTGTGACCACTGATACTTCCTTCTTTGCAATTGACCTTTCCCCAATCTGCACGTCAGGTTCATCATAATTCCATGGTACTTGTTGCAGGCTCAGGACAGGCTCCTGCTTCGGGAATTCAATAACCACCGGCTCTAAAGACTCACTCTCAGCTGGCGTGAGATCCAAGATAAAGGGTTTCTCGTCCTCTTCAAATGGCAGTTCTATGACAAAAGGTTGGTCTGTGACCCCAAACACTTCAGCTTCCCTTGCCAATTCTTTGACTGGTTCCACATACTCCGTATCATCCAGAATAACCCCAATGATATTGGCATGTTCCGGTAAAGGGTTCCTATTTACGTTCGGCCCTTGCGCCTCCCTTTTCCGGATTACAATCTCCCCGGCTTCAACCATATCTTGGATTTTATGCTTAAGCGCTTTGCAATCAAAGGTGGCATGTCCGGGGGCCCCAGAATGATAAGCACAGACAGCTTGTGGATTATACCACGCGGGCATGCCATATGGGTAGGTAGGAGGGGGTACTGTACCAATTTTCCCGGCGGCCTTCAACTGGTCATACAATTGGTCCAAAGGCCTGCCTAAATTGGTAAATGTACGGCTAGGGGGTCGGTTGTAAGGTTCAGGAGGTTGAGGATGGTTGTAAACAGGTCTATTTGGTGGAGGAAAACTTGGGTTATATGGAGGGCGAGGTCGGTTTTGGGGTGGATTTGGTTGGGAAATTTGAAAAGGGGCTGAAGGTGGGTTTGGATAGCTTGGGCGAGGTCGAGGGTGGTGGATGTTGGTAGTATATACAGGGTACTGGTTCGAATAGTAATGATAAGGTGGTTGGTAAGTTGGATTGTGTTGATATCGGGGTCTAGGCGAAGGGTTTTGGTTCCAAATAAAGGTTGCGTCCCCCTCCTTCTTTTTGAATGACGGTTTCTTCACATTGCTTCCCTGCCCTTGTAAAGCATCCAACTGAGATTTAAGGGCGGAGACATTGACAATCTTCCCAGTTCTCACAAAGTCATCAAACTCCTCAAGTTTATTTACAATTGCAGCAAACGAACATCCAGTCATACGGAAAATCTCTTCGAAGTACGGCGGATCATGGGCTTTTATGAAAGTACGTATGATTTCATCCTCGGTCATTGGTGGCTCGACCTTTGCAGCTATTTTCCTCCACCTCTTAGCATAAGTCTTGTGATCCTCGGAGGGTTTCCTTTTTGTTCCTTCCAACGTGGTTCTGGTCGGTGCAAGCTCGCAGTTATATTCATATTGTCTGATAAAGGCATTGGACAGATCGAGCCAGGTCTTCACGTCTTCAAGCTTCAGGTTAGAATACCAGTCCAGCGCATCCCCTTCCAGACTCTCAGGGAACAACCTTAAAGGCAAATTCTCATCGTCCACGGGCTTTCCCAATTTATTGGCAAATAGTCGGAGATGTGTCTTGGGATTACCCGTCCCATCATATTTGTTGAATTTAGGGGTTTTGAACCCCTCAGGCAACTGCACGTTCGAAAAAAGGCACAATTCATCATAATCCAGGACTCCCTGCTTATGCAACCCCTGGCTCTTCCTTATAAATTCATCGAAACGATCTAAACGTTTGAGCAACTTCATATCAATTGGAGCAGAAGATTCCCCCATTTCAGGCTTATTTTGGAAAGCGCGCTCCGGTATCACGGGTTCTGCGGTGGTTTGATAAAAAGCTGGTGGGTTCTGATGCATGTTTGGGTCGCTTTGAGGCTGAAATCCTTGACCATAAGGAGGGTAGAAAGGCGGATTTTGAGTAAAAGCATATTGCGGGTTAAAAGTTCTCTCACAGGTGGTTTGAAATGGAGGAATAACAAATGGTAACGTGGTCTGGCTGGGAGGAATAACAAATGGTTCAGATTGTGGTTGTGTGGCGGGCACAGGCTCAGGTTGCACTCCGCTACTAACGAGTTCGTCGATTAACCTCTTTTGAGCGGCCATTTCGGATGCCATTTCCCCAAATTTTGCGAGTAATTCAGTCAACTGAACCCCAGGACTTGCAGCTTCCGGCTGGGTAGTGGCAACGGCCTTATCGGATGATTCAGGTTGAGTACTCATGTCTACACGATTCCTTTGGGCCTTACTTCGGGATCGCGTAATAATGGGGCTTTTCCGAAAAGCTATTTTGAAATTTACCTGAGAATGCAAAAGACTTCTTTAAATAAACCAATCGTTACTGAATTTCTGCAATTTATTCAAAAGAGAAAAAGAAAAGGAAAAAGACATGAGTTAGTAACTATTTGAACAATTTGGATGCATGTCCTATTTGGGGAACCCTTTTTGTGCCAAGGGTAGGCCTAGCATGATGCAACACCTTCGAAATGAGACCCGTAATACAAACCTGTTTTTGACAATAATCCAAAATGAAAGCAAAAGAAAAATCCTTTTCATTGATAAACTTGCCAATATTTACATCATATCACGAAGACGATTCCGTACAAGATTTCCAAAACTTCTGAACCTATCTAATACAGAGTCCTTTGTTTCCCTAGCATATGGAATTCTAACACATTCAGTTTGGTCATATAATTCTGCACATTTCCTTTTCAGCTCTTGACGCCTTCCTCGTTCATTTTCATACAATCGCTTGTTTTGCTCGGCCATCCCTTTGTATGCTTCGACAGACTTACTTAACTGCAGAATTTCCTTATCCTTTGCTTCGATAATGGCTTTCAACTTTTTCACCTCCTCAGATGGCTCATCTTGTGTTTCTTGTGCAACGGATCCTCTTACCCAGTCTTCGTATTGCGGAGTGGTCAGTCCCCTTTGTTTGAGTTCCGGAACGTACTTGATGCGTTTGTCGTCAGACAACGTCTCCCAGGCCTCATTAAGAAGGATCTTCATCGGAATTTCTCTCGGACATATCCCTTTGTCGAAAATGATTGTGAATGTAGTCAATTCAACTGCAGATGGCACATCTTGAACTCGCCCTAATTGTCAGAGGAACCTTCTTGGATTGTATGCCATGATACCCTGAGTACCCAATAAAGGAACAAGCTCGGATGCCTTGGTGCGAAGAACTGGCTTGACACAATTGGTCCAATCCAATACCCATCTCACATTTTGATTAGTCACATTTGTCAAAAAGTGCACAAACTCGGATGCATTACATGGCAAACTACTGCTATTGATCCTCTTGTGATGTGTGATTACCCAGTTATATCCGGCCATTGGTAGACTCTCGGGAATAGACGGTCGTCTCATGAAATGCTCCATCCCCCACACATGTAAAATCAAATTTGAACCACAAAAGAACTTTTCCCCTCTCTGACAGGTAGTGCAAGCTATGAAGATGTCGGCCAAAATAGTTGGAACAATGGAACACTGTTTATCTTTTATTCCTAGAAACAAGTCGTACAATATTTTAGTGAACTTGAAGGCTATCTTTTTGTCTTTCCTAGGGAAAAAGTAGGTTCCAGCCATGACTAATCCATATACCCAAACTCTCTTTCGTTCCCATATTTCTTCGGACGTAAACGAAAAATCCCCTCGATGCCTCTCAAAACCATCTCTTAATGCGAATCGATCAAATAAGAACTTCGCCTCTATATTTTGGTCTGCCCCTTGCAGTACTGATTCCTTTAATCCAGTGAAACGGCAAAATTCATCTTTGTTAGATACTAACGGAAATATCACGGCAGTTCCTTGGATCGGCAAATTCAGAAGTCCGGCAACTTCCTCAATCGTTATGGTCATCTCCCTTTTCCCAAGTCTAAAAGCAGAACAAGTGGGGTCCCAGAGATGCACCAAAGCCTCTACCAAATACCCATCGGACTTAATGTCCTTGAAATCCCCAATGCGTCCTAATCGATCGGCTATTTGGTTAATCTCATTGGGTGAAAGTAATGTGGGCCATCTTTGTACCTCCGGCGGCACTACTAACATCTGTTGCACTCGGCGAGGATTATCCATCTAGAAACCAAAACCGGGGTCAGATACCTTACCTACAGGTCCCATTTCTCTGGTTAACAGGAATTTAAACGTGCAAATCCCAAAAAATTGGGTTAAATACCCATGGGATTTAGGTTGGCTTGTCCCTAATGTGGGATTCCCTAAGTGGCATTCCCTTTCTAAGGTTTATGCATGATGTCATTCTTATCAAAGCAGGGAAACATGCAATTTGAAATGAAACGTGACCTAAGGAGCCCTTTGTTCGCCAGGGTGAGCCTAAAATGGCATGACATTATTAATTTATGAACATAATATACCAAAACTTTTAAACGTGCAATATCCTATTTACACGGGTAGGCCCTAAAAGAAGGTCATGCCAGACCTCTTATTTGCTAGGGTTGTGAATGCAAAAACAAGAAACAAGGAAAGTTAGTTCCACATATAATCACATAACACGTTGGACAATTAAATGATAAAAAACAGGAAAAGTAAATAAGGAAAAGGATGGGATCCCTCCCCTCGTGAATGGTGTCCCTAATAGGGTAAGGCAGACTCTACCCTAGATGAACTATATGGATGCATGAGGTTGGGGTTCACTAATGCATCTAACTCGATAAACTCAGGTCCCCAAGCCTTCAGAATTAGGGCCAAGGGTCATCAATTCCATGGCCCTTTGTCGGTGGCTCGAGCGATTCCCCAAACACCGCTACGCACACGTCGTGTCACGGCCGCATGTTTGAGTGAATCTATAAAAAACCTCAACCTTCGACTAAAAACTAAGGATATTAACCCAAAGTTTAAAGCGGAAGAGTGAGTGACCCATTGGATCGTGCTACGCACACGTCGTGTCACGATCACACATCCAAGTGGGTCTCCTAATCCTAATAGGGTAGAGTGGCGTGACAAGCCACTAAAAAGAAAAATAAAGGGGGATGAATAGTAAAGCGTATGCGCGTATGATAGTGCACGTTTTGGAGGGGAGGGATCGAGAACCAATGTGTGGCTCTAAGGGTGACACACACCCCCCCAAGTGCAATGACAAGCGCGGTATAAGCAATTAAACATTCATTCAAACATCCAATCATACATACGTGAGTGAGGGAGCTTGATACGTGAGCGAATAAAAAATTCCTAAAAAATGAAAAATGCAACCCTAATATCCAAATGCAATTCATAAAAGGGGTAGAAAAAGGAAAAAGAATGGTTAAATAAAAAATGCTCGGACCCACTTAGGAAGTCCCCAGTGGAGTCGCCAACTGTCGCGCCCCACTTTTTGGTAAAAAATAAAATAATTGTTTTTTGTGAATTTATTGATTTGGGAAAAATGAATTTTGTTGATAAAAACAAAAATGGGTCTAAATGGGACTTTTGAAAATGCGACGATTTGACCCAAGAAAAATAGTTCAAAAAGGGTTTTTATATGAAAAATGGAGTCGCCACTTGGTATAGAGTTAGGGTGTACCAAGTCACCCAAAAAATGAATTTTTTAAAGAAAAAAGTAAGAAAACCCTTTTTAAACGACTCCTAGTCCACGTAAAACAAAGAAAAAGGTTTGGGAGTCACATTTGACGAAGGGGAAGGCAAGGATAAAAATCCAAGGCACCCCTTCGACCTAACCAAGGCTAGTTGCGCGATTTAACCCTTATTTTCCTATATTTTCTACCCAAAGTATGTATTGCAAATTGGATTTGACTAATGAATGAGAAATGCAATCCTAAATCTAAGAAATGTTTCTTATGAGGCTTTTGGTCCCATTCACACGAGTCGTGACGGCCAATAAGGAAAGTCCTCATAGAAAATCATGAATGATGCAAATGAGGACTCAAATGAGAGTGTAAGTGTGCAAAGTGTAGAAAAAAGTGCATGTGTGCAATTTAAAAGTGTTTGTGTGCAAATGAATAAAAATATAAATGCTCGTGTGCAAGTGAATAAAAATAGTAAATATATAAGTAAAATAGGTGCAATGTGTGAAGTGAAAAGTAAAGAAAGTGAATAAGTGTGTGAATATGACATGTGGATTTAAAATATATAATTAGTGAGGAAAATAGTGAGAAAATGATATGAAAATGCATGAACTTAGAGGAATGCATCAGGTCGGGTACGGGAATGACCTCTAGTTTTTGTGATTTTAATTTTCCCTTTGATTAGAAGGAAAAACTAGCGTGCTAAGGCTATTTTGAAGCCACACTCGCTCGTTTCCCTTACCCAAGGGGGTTTCTCAGGCAAATGGACCCTATAACTAGCATGAAATGCAAAGGCCTAAAATGAAAGGGAAAAGGTTAGAGGGACATGCCAAATGCCATAAAAACTAAAAAAAATGCATGAAATGTAGTGGAGCATGCGAATGTGAACTAGCGAGGAGGGCCCCTAAGGGTCTAGCGTTGGACTAGCCCATATCTAGGAATTCCTACTAGCGTTTGGACTAGAGGAATACGGGACAATGAACCACCACTAGCGTTGGACTAGTGTGGTGACGTACATTCCATTCACCATATTCATTGATAAATATAGAAAGCAAGTAGACATGCAAAATCATTTATAACACGTAGCACATAACACTTAGCATGCTCGACTAGATGCAATGTCCTAATAAAGCAATTAACACATAGCAACAAGAGTAAATAACCAAACTAATGAACCTATTTACATTCACTAACTAAAACAAAAGGGGAAGGGAAAAATGGACAAAATGCCCTATCTATTACAAGCCAAGAGGTGTACACATACCCCACGAATAAATAAAAGAAATACTTAAAATGAAAGGAATTAAAGCAAATTTAAGAAAGCCAAGTAGACATGTAATTCTCAATTAGCACATTTGATCACATAGGGAGAGACAAAATAAAAAGAAAGTTATACCTTCCCCGTTTGTGAAGCTAGTAAAAAGGAAAAGGTCCTAACTTTGGCTAAAACCATCAAACAAAGGATTAACGCACCAATTTAATAGTAAAATATGAACAAAATCAATTTGAATTCACCAAATCCTTCAAAAATAAAATAAAAAAAAATCAAGGCGCCACAAATGACTATGAAATTTAACCATTAAAACCCTTCAAATAACCAAGCAAGTCCATATTCATCAAATGAAATTCCAGTTTGAAAGGAAAAGGAAACTTGAAGGATCAAATTGATTAATCTTTTCAATTGCTTGGGCCATAGTGCAACCAAAGGAAACTTAAGGGGTCAAAGTGAAATTTTAGAAAGATGATTTCATGCAATCTCATGCAAGCAAACGTAAGAAACTTCATTCTGCAACAATCATTCTTGCCGAAAATTTTCTGCAACTCAAAACACCATTTGCTACTTTCATTTCCGCAAAACACGTGTCAACCTCAACACAAACTTGATCACAAATCTTTCAACCAAACATCAAGAAAAACATTACAAACAACTTCAACATTCAATCAAACCAAAACATAACAGAAAAATCATGCAAATATCATGAAGAAAAATTCTGCAATTATTCTCTTATGCCTTGAAGCTTAACAACCTCGCATGACAGATTTAAAAGAAACTTTCAGACCGAATCCCAAACTCAAGTTCCTACTAACTTATCATGCATGCAAAAAACCAGAATGAAGAAGATTTTCATGCAAATAAGAATGCAAACCAAGCTCTCGGCAATAAAAGGATTCAGCATCTGAGGAAATTTTCTGCAACAAACTAGTTACTAACCTTCACTTTTCAAGCACCATTAAACAGCTTCAAACACATATTTTAACCAAAGTTCTCTTAATCAAACTTCCCAACACTTTAAACCAAACAATCGAAGCATGAACTTGACATTCAAATCAACAAAGATAGAGGAAGAAAACAGGCAAACATGGAAAATACTTCATGCAAGGCTAACGGATGCAATGGATACAACTACAACCACAAAATTTACTACACTCTCCATGTTCAAATGCCGAATTTTAAGCACAACTTGGATTGTACATTCTCCAATCCAAACAACTTCATTTGGACCAAACAACCAGAAAACTTAGCCACTTTATTTAAACAAAACAGAAAAACTTAGCAGGACATCAATGGTTCTATACTTCAGTAAGCAATGCTCTTGAACTTCAGTATTTGCATGGCATATGCATTCAAACATCTCAAATCAAAAAACCTGTTTCAAAATCCTATCATGCGTACAAAGGGATGACCGAATCAGAAACAACAAGGACCTTCACGCAAGCCAAAAATGAGGACAAGACTCTCAGCCAAAGGGAAAAAAAATGCAGCAACCAAAAGGTCTTTGGCAATTTTAGCAACACCGACAATAAACATTGTTGCAACCATCAAAAAGCTTCAGCCCTGCTACCTCATTTCCAGCCCCAAAAGAAAGCTATGAAAACTAGTTCATTATACAAAAACTTCACCTAAACTCTAAACAAAACCAGAATTATTCTAACGTAGGAAAACAGAAAAAAAAGAAGAAAGGAAGCCTGGTCTATCACGGGTAAAGGAAGGAATGGCTCTTGCCGTGTCTTTCCTTTTGGGCAACGAGGGAAACAACGTATTCATGACATCTTAAACCAGCACCAAGTCATCACAGAACACCAAAAACAGAACACAGTTAATTAATCTCATGCAGGGCTTAATCATCCAGCATTTAGTTAGCTAAACACACAACCCAGTGAGAATCAAACACTTTCCAGCAAATCTCATTCTAAAATACCCATACAACTCCCAAAACAACTCCATCGGCTAAGCTGGAAAAGTGTTTAGCAGTCCAACAACTTCTAATAAAAAAAAATCCAGCCATGCAATCAGATTCCTGGCCATAAGGTTCACATGCAACACCAAATAAAAAGCTATCTACCAGATTGGGTCCAAAACTAAGCTCAGATCATCACAAATTAACGAATTAAGGCTGCAAATTCCAGCTCAAGCTCACGGCAGTTCCAATTCCTTCTCAAACAGATTTTTCTATGATTTAAGCTATCATCTAACCACACAATCCCACATGCATGCTTATAGTCAGCTTCATCAACCCATAAACAACTCATCTAAGTTCAGAAATTACCTTAGCTTGAAGCCTAAAACACACGACTAGCAGCTGCAAATTCTTCCTTCTCGGTCAGTCCAGAAATTTCAGTCCGCCACTCTCCCTCTTCCTTGCTCAAACTTGCGGCTGGATTGAAGATAATATAGCTCTCGGTTTTCCACCTGCTCACGGCTAGAGTAAAGAGTGAGCAGCAGGTCTCCCTCTCTCTTCTTTTAGCTTACGGCCGAAAGGAAACAATGAGATGCTCCGCTCTCCCTCTCGGTCGTTAATTCCTATGTAGTTGCTCCCTCACAGCTCACGGCAGAATAAGGCAATGGAAATGTGGAACCAATGATCTCAAGGTTTGTGGTGATTAGTAGTTGATATAGTGGTGTGTGGTAGTGGAGAAAGAAACCGGCACTAAGGATAGAAAATACTAGAATGTGAAGTGGAAATGGATTCGGCAGAAATAGAATTGTGATTTTTTTGATTTTTTTGATTTTTTTTTTTTGAAATTAATTAAATAAAACTGATAATAAAAATAGATAACAAACAACAAAAACAACCAAAAAATTTAATTAACATTGGATAGAAACTAAATCTAAATAAACTAGAATCCACAAAGCACAATTTTCCATTTTTCATTAATTTCCTCTTTTCTTTTCTTTCTTTTTTCACAAATTTTACGTTAAAACTTAAAACTAAAACTAAAACTAAAACGTGAACAAAATTAATATGACAAATAATTAGCAAATAAAATACAAATAAAAAGGTAACAACTAAAATGCAGACAATCTAAAACAAAATCATGAATTAGATGCAACATACAAATTATTTAAATATTTGGTGTCTACAGTTGGGTTCAATGTGTACAAGATGAAGACTAAGAAAGGCTTGGTCAAAGGGTCTTGGTCAAGACCTTGGATAGATTTTTTTCCTCTTTGTTTTTCCCCCTAGCTCACGGTTCTCTCTCTCTCCTACTCTTAAATTTGTTTTGTTTGGTTTTAAGACATGAAAGATGAATTAAATGATAAGAAAGTTTTGGTCAAAAGTTCCACAAATGTTCAACACTTGGCACCACTAAATTTTCTCTTGTTTTTGGTTTCTTTTTCCTCTTGTTTTTAAGTCAAATATTTCGGCTGCTTTAATGGTTAATTAGGTGCTGATTAGCTGAAATAAAACCAAGAGGAGGAGGGTAAGAAAGTAGCAGTCAAGTGGGGTACTCAGTCGGTAGTAAACGGTGCACGTCTGTTCAAGCCTATTTTCCTTAACTAGCACGTACTTGTGTTTTTACTTATAGTTCACTAACTTATTATTATCACTTCTAATCACAAACTTTTTTTATTTTCTAAAACTCACTCTTAACTCCCAAATTTAGTACACACACCTCACCAAGTGATCACACTCCCAAAATGCACCAAAGGCACACCAAAAACCCTAGTATGGACAAAAAACACTAACTTATGCCCTTCCTTTAGAAAAATCATAACTTGAGTTATAAATGTCAAACATTCATACAACTTGGCCTATTAAAACTAGACTTAACACACTAATAATCTTTGAAAGACACCTCAAAGAAATTTAGCTCATAAGTTAATCCAAATTGAGCCATAAGCTACTACAACATTCCTATGTTTACTTGTGCAGGACAGAATTTTCAGTCAACTTTGCCAATTTTCTGAAATTTATAGAGATTGAATCAAACTCTGAATTTTATATCGTAGGGCTCTATGAGTCTAGTTTCAAACGCAACAAACGGAACTCAATTCCGACTTTCCTATACGAAGCTATAGCTAATTTCCTAAAGCTGCGCAGAGCCTCCTGCAAAAATTTCTAGATTGTCTAATAACTTGAGATTATGAACTCTTTTCTTAACAAAATTCACTTCCTTGGCTCAAATTCAACCATTAAAACAACCAGAATCAAAGGTAAGTGAGGTCACATAAAGGTTATAAAGACAAGTAAATTTTCGGGGCCTCACAAGGTTCTTATCTTTTATCTTGTTTTTCTTACTTGCCTTGAATTTGTAGTTTCTTTGATGATTGAGGTGTGTTCTTAACCCTATTACTTTATTTACCTTGGCGCATGTTTAATTTGATACATGTCAAATTTTATAATGCATGATACTAGTGTAATTGACTAGTGAGGTGCGTGCGATAAATTTGGAGGATTAGAGGGAGTTTTGCGTAAAAAGAATTATATGACAAGAAGTGTTAAGAGTTAATTAGAGGGCCATTAGATATGTTAGTGATTAGAGACAAATATAGAGGCAAAAAGATAGACAATACATCTTTACTTGACTTTGTGTGATGAACTTGGCGTATTATTGCCCTAAACACATGATTAGATAGTTATCTTGGTATGAGTAGTGAATTGGAGAGGAAAATGAAAGGTTTTAAGAGATGAACTACCTTGTTTTTCTTCATTGTTTTGCTGCTGGAAATTTCCGCAGGAAGCTTTGCACAGTTTTGGGAAATTGGTTATAACTTTGTGTAGAAAGGTCAGAATTGAGTTCCGTTTGTTGTTTTGAAACTAAATTCATAATGCTTTCTACCATGAAAATTTCAGAATTTTTCTCAATTCTTATGAATATCGGTGATTTTTCAAAGTTGACTGAATTTTCACACCTGTTCTGTTTTTCTATCTGATGAAGCAGCAAATTGAGATTGGAATTTGACTGATTTGTGGATAGAATCTTACAAACGTGTCTTCTGGGAAATTATAATCCTTTGATTTTATTTTCCAACGATATAAAGTTTATAAATTTTGGATTTAATAAGCTTGAGATACGATTTTTCAATTAGCATTGCGCAAAACTGGAGAAAATTCTAGTCTTCAAAAGTTGTTCTTCCTTTCATTTTCAACTTCAAGTTGGAGTTGTAGAACCATTTTGAGCTTGGTTTTATGATTGGAGTTGAAATAACTTGGTTGGTTTGGAAGTGTTTTCCTTTGAATATGGTAGTTTAGAGTAGTGGATCTCATGGCACTTTACATACTTGATTTTAGGACTTGAAGGTGAGGCCGGAAGTGCTCCTGAGGCAAACACTTAAGGTTGTTGCCGTGGTGAGTGTTCCAAATGCATGTTCCATGTTCACTGTTGCTAGAAATTTGCCGGACTTGATTTGACATTTCATAGGCGAGTGTGTAATTTATTGCACTTGATCTAACTTGACTAAACACTTGACATTGCATTCATGTATGTACAAGTAACTTGATTTGCATGTGACCTGTATCTTGACTTGGAATACTTGAAATGCTTGAAAATGTGACTTGTTGGGCATTACTTGTGACTTGGTCATGGTTAGGCGAGTGTGTCATTATTCGCACTCGACCTCGATGAACTTGAAATAATTGATCCTGCGTGCAGACTTGCATGTTTATGTGCATGGTTGTAGACCGGCTACATTTCTCTTGCAGCGGTTGAACTGTAGATCGGCTGCATTCCTCTTGCAGCGGTTGAATAGTAGACTAGCTACATTCCTCTTGCAGCAGTCGAATTGTAGACTGGCTGCATTTCTCTTGTAGCAGTTGAACTAGGCTTTGGACCCTTATCTGAGACGTCGGGTAAGTGGAAACTTGGGGTTACTCATGCGTATGCGTGCATGTAGGTCGGTAACGGCTGAACTGAGCTTTCGTTGGACCTCTTGCTTGAGACCAACCTCAGAGCAGTTGGGTAAGTTGGGCAACCTTGGGTAAAAGACAAAGTTCCTAACCTGTTTACTCCTAACTGGAATTCATGACTTGAACTCTGATATTTCTGAATACGGAGCGTTAAGTGATAACTAACGTCTCCAATCATTACCTGCGTGAGCGTTGGATAACAGCCAACGACTCCATTCCTGAATACTTGAATACTTGGGGCTCTAAGCGATATCTTGAATATCTGAATACCTGGGGCTATAAGCTCAACCCAGGGCTAGTTGGTCGAATCGAGCCGGCAAGGGCTTGGTCGAGGTGATCGATGAATCTTGGGTATTTCTTTGACGTTCGGGCCCGGTAGGGGGATGATCGGTGGACGGAGATTGACGTTTAGTGGTCATCTACGGACATTATAATTTCCTAACTGACGGAGAGTCAACGAACCTCAAACAAGCAGCTGTGGAACCTGCTCCTGAGAGCAGCCTATATCCTTTTGACATAAATGTTTTCTTTATCGTATATTAATGCATGATCTATCTGGTTACTTGATTACTAAACCATATGTCACGGTCTGCTTGAGCATGACTTGTTTTCTGATATCCTGTGAATAGTATCATGTATGTGAGTTTACTTGCATGTTTTCTTGGAACCTCACTGGGCTTTTAACTCATTCTATGAATTTGTTTTCTGTCATGCCCCATTTTTTGAAAAATAAATCTTCGAGTTTATAAAAATGAATTTTGATTTATTTTGAGTGAAAAATGAGATTTTGATTTTTTTTGGAGAATAAAGAAAAAGGGCCTAAAATGGGACTTAAAAAAAGTGTAACGTTTTTTGGCCCAAAACAATAGTTTAAAAAGGATTTTTAATGAAAAATAGGAGTCGCCACTTGGTATTGAATTAAAGTATATCAAGTCACCTCAAAATAAATTTTTAAAGGAAAAAATTAAAGAAAACCCTTTTTAAACGACTCCAAATCTGCGAAAATCAAGAGAAAAAGGGGTCAGGAGTCACATTTGAAAAAAGGAAAGGCAAGGATAAAATTCAAGGCACCCTTTCAACCTAGCCAAGACTAGTTGCGTGATTTAGTCAAAATTTTTCTTGTTTTAACCTAAAAATTTATCACATTTCGATGTCACTATGTGAATGCAAACCTATACCTAATGGTTATCAGAAGGGTCAAAATATCTTTTCAAACCTTAATTGGTGCAAATCACATTAATTGTGATGCCCAAGAGTGACTCTTTGAAGATGTTACGAATATGCAAAAAATATGAGACTCAAAGAAAAGAAAATAATAATTATACAAATATACATGACCTAAAGGAATGCATCATAACGGGTGCGGGGGCTAAAATTCGTGACTTTAATTTTCCCTTTAATAGAGGGAATACAAGCGTGCTAAGGTTAGAGAGCCATACTCGTCCATATCCCATATTCGAGAGGTATTTCTCCTATCTAATCAAGCAAATGATCTAAGCTAGTTCTAATTTTTTTAAACGGAATTCAAGTCTAAATGTCATGTTTCACACATAGGCGTATGGAATATACATATAGGGGAAATATAGGATAAGGGATGTATTTATAAGAGAAATGTCATGCAAAAATGAAAGAACCCTAAAAAGTAGAAAAAATGCATGCAAATGTAGTGATTGTCACACAAACATGATCTAGCGCGTGGATGGTCCATAAGGGTCTAGCATTGGACTAGCTCATGTCTATAAGTTCCCACTAGCGTTGGACTATCGAGAAAACGGGAACAAGGGCCACAACTAACGCTGGACTAGTGTGGTGACGTCATGCACTTATTATAATCAAATAAATCATGTAAAACATGATAAAAGCAAATAAACACATAAATCACATATAGCACATAACACATAAACATGATATTTAGATGCAAGGCCCTAAGAAAGCGAGTAACACGTAAACACATAAGCATGCAAAATACACAAAGCAAATAAAGCAAATAAAGACCTAACTATTACATTTGGAGGCCCTAACTATAATCTAAAAGGGTAAAGAATGAAATAAAATAAAATAATAACCTAACTATTACAATTTTGGCGTTTAATTGCCTTCCAAATAATTAAAAATTAAATCAAAATAAATATACAAAAATCAAAACAATTAAAGTGACTAAATAAATAAATGAAATAAAAACATTCAAAAGGCATGCAATTATACACATAAAAGTCACATGGGGGCACATAGGATCAAGTCAAATTAAAATAAAGAGTAGAATATACCTCCCTTGAATTGGTGACCTAATGTAGTGAAGTTTATCCTTTTCTACCCTCCAACATAAAGAAAATGATTAAGGTACCACTTTAATTAACAAATAATCATAAAAGATGAAAATAAACATGAAATTGAATCAATTAAATCATGTAAACAACCTACATTTAAGAAATTAAAACAAGTAGGGACTTAATTGCAAAAATTAACAAAGTTTTGGAGATTAAATTATAATTATCACAAAGATTTGGGGTCAAAATAAAAAACAAATAAAGTTTAGGGACCTATTTACAATTAAATTAGGGACCTAATTGAAAGAAGTTAAAAGTTTTTAGGTCTATAGTGAAATTAATTAAAAGTACAGGGACTATTCTGCAAATTTCATTTTCTGGTTTCTTGATAACAGGCCATGAGGCTAGTTCTCTTCTTTGTTTGGGCCAAAAACCCTCCCCAACCCAATGGAAACCCAAAGCCAAAGGAACGGGCCAGTCTATTATTATGACCCCAAAATTTGCCTGCAAAATCGATGGGTGTCGACCCTCTAGCCCAAACCAAAACCCAAAAATAATAAGCTAAATCCACTCCCTTAAACCCAAGCAAAAAATAACATCTTAACCCAAATTACCTTTTCCAATAAAACCCAACATGATAAAATCAACTAAAATTATTAATGTGAGGACTCATGTTTTTATTCTTAATTTAGTCATTTTTATAATTATTTGCCCTAGTGTTATTTAATTATACTATTATTGCGTGAATTTCTGTTGAATTTCACTTTATCGCGTTCGCGTTGAAAGTTTCTCGAAAGTCACGCCGGTACGACTAATTAGAGATTTGAGAATTTAATACTAGACTCGTAAGTTTGAGTAATTACAGTGTTAGAGGAATTACCTTGGAGGATTAGTGTATAAGTGCAACAGACAAGAGAGAAAGTGGTGATACAAAACCCTATTGAGGCATTATTAAGAGTTGACTTTGTGCACCCACTTAAAGTTACTTTTCTTCAATTTTCCTCCACAAGATTCACAACTTAAACACTCCCTCACCTCTCTCTCTTTTCGGCCGAACCCCAAGGAAGAAAAGGGGAAGAGAAAGCTCCATTCTTCTAGCTTCCATCTTGCTTGCAAATCCTCGACCAAATCACACAACTCTTAGAGTTTCACTCTAACTTGAAGAAAGGTGCACATTTGTGGAGTTTCTCGGTGAAATTTTGGTGGAAACTCTTGCCTACAACTAGGGTTAGGTGCTTGGAAAGGTAACCCTTCATCCCTCTTTAACCTTTCAATTTATACAAAGTTTAGTGGATGGATTACATGGGTTTGAAACCCTAACCAAGTTTCTAGGCTAGTGGACTTGAGGAAGCTTTTATCTTGCTTTATATTCTAAGCTAGTGGCCTTAAGATGACCTATGAGGTATCTGACTTGAGGATATTGCTTGATTGTTGTTGTTTATGTGAATTATAGCTTGATATTGGTTGGATAGTGGAGAGAAATTTGGAAGAAATCGTGAGAGTGAGCTGGCTGAAATTTCTGTTTTGTTGTCCAACTTTGAATTGGAAATTTTGTTGCTTATTTGGTTACTAAATTGATTGATATATGTTGTATTATGTGTGTAGAAAGTGTCTTTCGAAAATCATCTCAAAATGGTTATATAAAACTTGAGTTTTGGAGAAAGTTCGAAATCTGGAAAATGGTTACCAGGGTAGCCGGACAGGGGTACTTTGTCTGAACATAACACTTTGTACAAAAGTTAAAATTGAGTGCCATTTGTGGCATTCGAAATTAGACATCCAGAGCTTTCAAACGGTATAAGAATCCCCTGCTAGTTCGTTTTGAGTAAACCGTAGCGAATCGGCAAATTGGACTGACCTGTTTTACCTTTTTGTCCGAGAGAAACTGGGAAGCTGCATTTTGTGGCTTGATTTTGTCTCACTTTTGAACAGATTTTTAAAACAATGTCTTCTGATGAATTGTAGCATTTTGAACCTAGTTTCTAATGCCATAAACCATTCTCAATTTGGACTTGTTTAGAGTCAGATATGGTCTGATTTCAAAACTGCGTCAAAGCTGGAAACTGGAAATTTTCTGAACAGGTTGCGAAAATCAGCCAATTTTAAACTATTGTATCTTGCTGCTCAAAACTCCGAATTTAGTTCTACTTGCTGTGTTTGAAACTTGATTTGGAACTCTTGCTGTGTTATAAATTTCAGAGGCTGATTCACTTTCTTTGAATTTTGCCAAATTTTCAAACATTGCTGAAAAACCAAGACTGGTTCTATCCTGTCTTCATGAAGCAGCAACTTTGAGCTGAAATTCGAATGGTTTCTGGTTAGAATCTTGGAAAAGTGTCTTTAGGAAAGTTTTAGTACTTTGAATCTAGTTTCCAATGGTATAAGATTTTCCATTTTTTGACCTTCCAAACTCAAGATACGATTTTCCTAGTACGGTCGCGCAAAGCTGGAAAATTTCTGACTTCTTAAGAAGTGCAGTTTAATATTTCCTTTTGGAATTGATGGTTCATTTTAAACTCAAATTTCATGAATGATACGAGTTCACTTGAGACTTTAAATTCTCATTTTTGAATTTGGATTTTTGAGGGATTAAAGCTCTTTTAAGCTATTGTCTTAAGTTTTAAGCGAGTGCACTTTCTTCCTTGAATGTTAAGTGGTCGTGAGTATATGTGAGTGATGGTTGGTCATTGTTTCTTCAGGTGCTCAAGAGGGTTTCGAAATGAATCCCGGTGTGGACAACTGAAGGGCTTTGTTTACTCACTTACTTTTGAATTGGTGAGTGTCAAGTGCATGAATTGTTGCTAAATAGTTGAATTGTTTCTTGCTCATTACGTGCTTTGGAATTGTCGAGACGAGTGTGTACTTTATCGCACTCGTTCTTTTTTACTTAAATTAATAATCGAATTGTGTTAAGTGAATTGATAATCGAATTGTGTGAAGTGTAATCGTACATCTGGGGACGCCCAAAACTCATTGGCTAACCTTCTGACTCGAGTCAGCATGGGCTTGGTCAAAAAGGCTGGTGAACCATGAGAAAATCATAAGTTTGATATTTTGAGATCTTGCTTGGCATACTCGAGTAGTATTGCCCTCCCAGTGAGTGTTTGGCTACGGATCCAAGAGGGTGAAATGAAGGATGGGGGAAGTAAATGGAGTTTTACGGACTTGATACCTACCCGATTGACGGAGTGTCATCACGTGGAGGTATTGGATCGAGTCTCGGCAAAGCAAGTGGAATCTCGCTCCTGAGAGCTTTTGTATCCTTATTGAGTGTGCTTTATTGTTAATTGTGAATTACTTGAACTTTCTATCTATATTTCTTGTACAAGTGTTATTGTTACTTGAACTATGTGTTTGCATGCTTTTCTTGGTCTCACTGAGCGATAGCTCACTCTCGTAGTTTATTTTCCTTAACAGGAGCTCGAAATAGAAAGAGTTTTGGAGAAGCCGACTTGGTTACACTTTTGATTAGAATTTTGGATGTAATTGATTAGTCAACTTTTGATGGTTGTATTTTGGGGAAAGTTGATGTACCTTTTGGTAACTTGTGATGTAAGACTTGAATGCTTATTTAAGGAAGTGAACTTTCTTTGTATCTATTTTTATTATTGGTTGTTTACCCTTAAGTTTAAATTTGTCTCGTATTGAGCTCTGGCGAGAGTTAGGCAAGCGGCCCACCGATACCCTAGGATTCGCCCTAAGAAAAAGTGGGGTCGTCACAATTAAGCCACAATTATGACCTAAAATCTAGAATTAATTTACCCAAAAGACTACTTAAAAAATATTAAAAGATGATTAAAATCTAAAAGGGCGAAATAAGTTCAACTTTTGCCAATTTTTGGGCAAAGTAGAATAAAGGGAAACTTGAGAGGCTAAAAATCCAATAAAAATAAGGACCTAATTGAAAGAATTATAAAAATTTTAGGGTCAAATTATGAAGTTCTAAAAACTTTGGGGTTAAATCACAAAGAAATGGAAAATTGCGGGACTGAAATTATAAAGCTAGACAAATAATCATCTTCTTCAAGTGGGCTAAATGTCAGCTGTTGTTTTCGCCATGCTTTGCGGACGAAGAACACCAGAAAGCTCAACTCTGGCCACTCCAAAAGAAAAAGAAGCTCGCACAAGCTCCCTCTTCACACAAATTCAAGATGTAACTTGTGAGGACCTGTAAAATTCTTTATATTTTTCTTAAAATTCCCTTTCATTTGGAACTTATTAGAATTTATTACTTTACAATAACTTTAATATACATTCACTTCCCCATTAGCTACAAATGATCATTAAAACAAGGGTTTCCTGTTTATTTTCATCGTTACAATAACTTAGGGTTTTTACGTCTTTTCGTAATGTGAGTAACCGGTACGGAGTGTGTGCTAAATTTGGTGAGTAAGAGTGACTTTTAGATGAGAAAATAATATGTGATTAGAAATAATAATAAAAAGTTAGTGACTGGTAAGTAAAAACCCTAGTACGTGTGATTTACAGAAAAATGGTGCGAACCAACGGGTATCGATCACTACCGATTGAATACACCATTTGACCACCATTTTTATCAAGTTAATCTCCTTGATATTAGAGCTTAAATATCAGCTCAAAATCTGATCTTGAGGGCCGAAATTTTTGACTTGGAAAACAAGAGAAAAGAAAAAAATTGAGTTGCAAATTGGTTGTGACAAGTGGCGGTCATCCATGGCTTGATTGACCAACTAATTTCCACCACCTTTATCACTAAAAAACTACTCAAATGCTCTTCATTTTCCTCCATCTTAGCCGTGCTTCTTGAGAGAAAAACAAGAGAAGAATAGCTTCCATAATTCTTAGGTTTTGCTTGATTAAGAGAGAAAACAAGAAAACTACACCGATTAACTTGTAAGTTGTGAGCTTGGGAAGCTTAGGGAGCCAAATTTTTCAAGGAGAGGTGAAGTATAACCATTACAAGCTCTTGTTTTGAGGTAACATGGCTGACCACTCTTTTCTTTTTCCCTTAATCATGTTGGGGTTATTTAATAACTTGTATTTGTGCTTGTGATGCACTACAAGAAAATTGAACATCAGTGACAAGGTGTTTTTGTCACAAAAAAATATAAAGTTGTCAGTAATAGCTTTTATTGACAAGTTTTAGATCGTCACAGAGTCGTCACTAAATGCCCGTCGATAAAAGTATACAGTGATGACCTTAAAAGTCGTCAGTGAATAGTACTTACTAGTGACAACAATTGTCGTCAGTAACTAATATAATTCTAGTGACAACTTGAGACTTGTCATTGATACCTGGAGCAATATCATCAATAAAAACGAGTCTGAGGTCATCTAATATTGATTAATTACTGACAACTTTTGTAGTCACTGAATGTCTTTTCATTTAGTGACAACAGATTGTTGTCAATGGAGAAATTCACCTTGTCACTAATTTGTTTCATGAAAACACTTTTCCAACTAAAATCAGTCAATTATGTCTTAAAAATGAAAGCAAAATAACAAAGCTTGCCAATAAATAACCAAAGAGATCCATTACATTAAATAAGCCAAAATATTCAATATTACCCATACTTTGATAAGTTGTATGCAGTCTAAATTTTCACAAATACAAAATAATTCCGATTCCTAAAACAAATGTCTAATGCCTAAACACTTCCTAAGCAAAAGATAGCTTCGTCTCCATTGTTCTTCAGTCAAGCAGTCATTGCTACTGCTGCTCTCCCAAAATGTTTGAATAGACAACATATATCTACATTAAAATAGTACAAGAATTAGTAAGTGAAAAGCAAAACTTGAGAAGAACAAATAGAAAACTTAAGGATTTGCCAGCAAATAAACTCAATCATTTTTTTAATGTATCATTTGGATATTAACTAAAAGTATGGTCATTAGCATCCAAAACTAAAGAGAAAAAATGGGTCAAAACTAGAGCTTAATATGCTCATGAAAAGAAAGTCTAGATAGTCAAAGGCAACTTTTATCAGTTTTATTATTTCTTATGTTGACCTTCCAAGCAAGTGGGCACCTAGTATAAAATTAGTCAATTCTGATGAAGGGTATGCAGGTTTGTTTAACATACAAGTCTATTAAATTGGTATATCACACTTATCTAAATGATTTTTTGAAGCAAGTTCAATTTTATGTCATACCAGGTAGCATAGATAAGTTCACAACTTTTTAAGCGGTAAATCATAAACAAGAATTTGAAGAAATTTTTGGCCTTCAAATCAATTCTTTAGCAAGGTATCAGAAATCTGCTTGATGGGTTGACAACATCAAAAACACTTTGTTTCAATATTTCAAGAATGTTTGTTCCAAGTCTAACTGCCCACTATAGTTTGGCAATGACAGGATAGCCAAGGATCTATTGCAGCAGTCAACAGAGACATAGAACAACCTCAAAAACAAGCGTAAAGATACCCAAAAACGAGAAGTACAGCCTGATTGAAAGACCAACAATATCCTAGTAGATATCCTGAGCCTATGTCAAGAGCTCAATTGCTAGAAATAATAACAAATCCATCAATTCTAGGAGAAATTAACTAATTTTTGCATGGCATTAATTCACGCTATTTTGGTTTAAATGCATCTAAATAGCATGTCAACTCTAACCAAAAAATGAGTCCTATCTTTGGTTCAAATTACCATGTTCCATTTCTCTAATCACAAAAATAATACTTTCAGCCATTATAGGTTATATTTTGAACAAAAAAAATTAAAACATGATGAACTTTATTTAAGAATGATACCAAGTGGAGCACCCAATTCATGCGAAGCAGATAATCATCCTGCTCTTCCAAAACAAGCTCCAAAGTACAACTTAAAAAAATTGCAATTTAGCCACACAAATTACAGACTAAATTTTGACCCAAAAAATTAAACTTGATGAAATTTTATTACAAATTGATACCAAGTGGAGCACTCAACTCATGAGAAGTAGATAATCATCCTGCTCCTTCCAAAATAGTTCTAAAGAACAACTTAAAAAACCTGCAATTTAGCCACATAAAACATGTTAATGTATTTAAACAAAAGTTTACAAAAGAAGAAAAAGAAATGTTGGGATAGTCATGAAGGCCTATGAACATCAGAGGCCTCAGTAGTTATTGTTAGCAAGTACTTTGCTATCCTAGAAATTTTGCAAATGATTAATAAAATAACATGATTTCAGATGTCCTATCTCACCTAATGATAAAGAATCAACAAATTATAACTAATAGAGGAAACCAGAGCGTTTTTGTCTAAATGAAATCTAATTGATGAAGTCATAATTTTGCTCCAAACCTGTAATGGTTAACACTGAAATGACATAACCTACCCAACCATAGAGACTAAGCATAATTTTGCTCCAAACTTGTAATGGTTAACACCAAAATAACATAAGCTACCTAATCATAGAGACTAATCATAACTCAAAACAATAGCATTATATCAGTTGCAATGATATATTGGGCAAAGGAGAGTGATTCTTAGTTTGGTATGATAAGTGAAAGTTGGATACTTCAGCATGAATTGGGTCTTAAATATTTTAATTTCATCTCTTCTTCTTTTCAGTTTCCCCAAGCCAATCTTGAAGATCCACTAACATAACAAACTTTTAAGCTTTTGACTCAAACAAATAATTTGTTGATTGCATCACCAATTAAATCATTTTTTTAGCTGCAAAGCATAACCATTGCACTTGTCTCCATAAGTAAGATTTTAAAGTCACTGAAAAATTTGGCTACAAATATTTAAATAGCTTCTAACTGCTAAAAAAAAGTGAAAGAACTTTCCTAACAGGGTAGAAAATGCTAAAGACTTGCAATGGGAGGTCTATCAGATTGCATCCTGCCAGCGTAACCAAGTCAGTTTGAGCTTAATAAGTATCCTTCTCCCTCTCAAAATTCAGAGATTGACCAAAATATTTCTGGGCTTCCAGTCATAAAAAGCTGAAAAACTTGCTTCCTCATTTGTCTGTAAAACATTGATTAATATCTTGAATGACAATATCCAGGTCACAACCTATAGATTTCATCAGGTAAAAGCACTCAACCGCTAGCCCAATGAGGTTGAAATTTGCTAAAATCTCTAGCAATGCATTAAAATCGTTAATATCAGGCTCTAAACAAGGTTCCTTTTTCAATTTAATGAAAAGAAGTTCAACCTCTTCAAGGAATCCATTGCTTCCCAAAAGTGAGACCAATTCAGCATACAGTGATATTTGAGGCCTACACCAATACTCCTGAATTTCTTCGAAAACCTTAAGAGCCAAATAACATTGGTTCTGGCAAATGAGTTCGGGAAGAACGGCTAACATATACAAAGTTGGTCTGAAGCACAGGCTCCAGCGGACAACTACTATTGGCTCTGGCCCGGTTGAGTGCCTGAACCATTTGAATAGCTTCGATGCTAAGATATCCAATTAAATCATTTGTACAAAAGATTAGATATCCATTTATTTATAGTCCCACTAAACCTAACACTAACAGTCATGCTAAGTAAATTTAACAAAGCATATCCAATTAAATAAAAATAAACAATGAAAAAATTTGAAACTACAAGAAGTTCTACTCAGTACATCTGACTTCCTAAACATGCAAGGAAAAAAAATCAAACATTAGAGTAAATACTGATTATTTTTGGATTTGAATCATTTTAGTCAAAAGAAACATTAAAGTATACACTGATCCACCAACTCGATCATTGAAACTCACCTTCGCCCCTTTAAGCCCAAACACGAATTGATACCGTAGTCTAACCCACTAAAACTCCTTGGGTGTACATGAAAAGATTGAATAATTACATTCACAACTTAAACACCTCTAGAAGAAGGAGACAATTGCATCCATGCATAACCCAAACAATATGTAAAAAAATTGGGCTGAAATTTTGGGCAAAAAAATTAGGGCAAATAAAAATTGGGGGAAAATTAGGGAGAGAAAATGTACATAAGAGAACCTACCCTTTGTTGTAGAGAGTTGGTAGCGAACTTTTACCCTTCAACATTGCAGAAGGATAACCAATCGTTAGACAGTTGGTGGAGAACTGTGTTTTGTTTTCTATTCTGTGGGAGGCAGCAGATGAGGCGGAGGGTGGACTCCTTGAGGATGTTGTAGTTGGCTAGGGTGCGGCCATCCTCCAGCTGCTTGTCGGTGAAGATGAACTGCTGCTGGTCTGGGGGAATGCCCTCATTGTCCTAGATTTTGTCCTTGACATTGCCGATGATGTCGAAAGACTCCACCTCAAGGGTGATGGTCTTCCCTGTCAGGGTTTTCACGAAGATTTGCATCTTTGATGACGGCGGCTGCCGCCTCCGCTGCTGCTAAGGTTTCAGAAAGTGAATAAAGGGGTTTGAGAATAAAGGAGTTGACCGAGGGATTGAGAGTGCAAAGAGTACTGAAGACGTTTTTGTTTGTGTTGGGGGAGGGGGATTAACAGCGGTTCCTTTTCTTGGTGTATAGTACCTGAGCCACTTTTTTTTTTCATTTCTAGTTTGAACAAATTTTTGGTACTAGTCAATCAAGACAATCCAAATCAGTTTTTAGCTTCAATTTTTATTTAAATTTATTAATATATTTCTAATCACTACTTCATAAAATATTTATTAAAAAAATATAATGGATGGAAAATTTTTGCTAAATTCAAATAACTGGTAAATGTATCTTTCTCAAGTTGTAATAGTTTATATAGTTATTCTAACTAGAAACCTTCATTACTTTTTCCAGTTAAAAACCTATTATAATTTGAGTAACTATAAATAGTTTAATAAATCACCAAATTTTAAAAAAATTAAATTAATATTAAGGCTCACAATTGAATAATTGCATTGGAGATGTTCAAGTTAGTGATGATACTATGTTGTCACTAACTACGCTATAGTTTTACTGACGAAAATTGGTCGTCAGTAAATATAAACAGTGACACCAATGAAAAGTTGTCAAAAAAAGAGGTAGAATCACTGACAACTTTTATCAAGTTGTCACTATCGTAAAACTCGTGTTTTCCAAGTCCCATGGCGCGAAGTTGTTTTGTGACGACAATTAAGGGTTGTCACTGAAGACTTAGCTGATTTATATCAATTGTGACAACCTTAAATGTCGTGACTAAACAACCTCATTTTGTGATGACTTTTTGCCATCACTGGGAAATGTTGTCACTAATGACCTTTTTTATTGTAGTGATGCTTAACTCAAGTGATTTTGGATGATTGGGGTGATGAATTTGAGTTAGGGTTTGAATGATTTACTTATCATACTTGTTGTATGGATGGTATATGATGTATATAAGCTTGTATATGAGGTGGTAGTGGTGGTTTTAAGCTAGAAATGTGAATTGTACTTTGACTTCCTAAATTTTCAGAATTTAATTTTTTGCATACCCTGTTCTGCCCGGTTCTAGTTCACCATGATAGAGGCCGAATCAGGCTTGGAACAAAACATGAAAGTTGTAGGGAATGATGTTTTATAGTTTCCTACAAAATTTCAGTCAATCGGAGTACTGTAGCTTGTGAAAAGATAAAAATACCCTTGACTGCCATAGGTAGAGCCCTGTGGACAGTGTTGACCTTTCACCAATCTGACCGCATCTGTTCACCCTGGTCCATACTGAATTAGCATTTGGTCAAAACATAGAAGTTGTAGTACTATGTCTTAACTTTCCAACAGCCCTGAAAACGCCTTAATCAGACTTCGGTAGCCTGAGTTATTGTCATTTATGCATAGTGCGGTTAACTAGCCCGAATGTGAGATTCTGGTTCTGTAATTTGAAATTTTGACTTGGATACACTATGAACTGGACTGAGTGGTCTTCATCAAAGTTGTAGGCCTTTTTTTTAGCTTCGAAATGGTATAAATTGTACCCCAATCCAATAAGCATACCCCAATCCAATAAGCGTAGCTTCGGTTGTGCCCGTTACGCTAAGTGACGGCAAATTTGTCTTTTGTTTTATGCCTTAAACTTCCTATTGAATGGCTATTGAACTGAGATTATTTTGTGTGTGACTTTGGGATTGATTGAGAAAAATAATGAAACCATAAATGACTGGAAAATAGGTAAACACAAAGGGCGTGCTGCCCAAATTTACGCCCGAGAACTAGAGAAATATACTTGCGACTTGTGTAAGGGTTGAGAGTGATTATCACTTGAATCATCTAGGATGTTTGCGTCTTCATTTATCGAGGTATATAAGTTAGAACTTAGCCGAACTTGTACCCTTGGGAAATGATATAACGACTTCTAGAAATGCGTTTTCCTTACACTTTCGACTCAAATGGTATTTCCCAGTATACTTACTGTAAACTTTCGCAATTTGAAAAGCGAACAAGTGTTTTACGAATATTCTCCAAACGAATGTTAATTACTTGATTCTTATTGAACGAAACGTTTACGTTTCGAACCTTAATCATTTTCAAAGTTCTTAAACAAGAGTTTTATCTCAGATTTGGACTCCAAACCTGGAGTATAACCCAGACGTGATCACTAGGGACACTTCATTTTGGTGAGCGCTTCCAAATACCTGATTGAACTGGACACTTGTTTCTAATACGTGATCAATATGATTAAATGATATATGATTGGTTTGATCGGGCAAGAGTGTACTTTATCGCACTTGCCCTTATGTGACACATACTTATTTATTGTTGCACTGGATTTGATATACTTGTTTATGATGTGCGCACTTCCTGGAATTCCAGAAACCCTGTGGCGAGTTACTTGAGTCGAGTCGGCAAGGGCTTGGTCGATTGGGTAACGAGCCTTGGGTCTCTTGCTTTGTCGAGTGGAGTGATATCTCCTCGACTAATCGGTATACTCGAGTACTACCACTAGGGTTTATTGAGGATTTTGGGCCCAGTAGGGGTTTTGAATGGTGGACGGAGAGTAGTGTAAGTGGTGCTCTACTGGATTTGTTTCTTTACTTGAAAGTTGACGGAGTGTCAACTATTACGTGATCAAGCTCCTGGTGATGCAATGGGAATTTGGCTCCTGAGAGCCATCCGTATCCTTATACCTTGAGATGATCGTTATGTGTAGTGTTATTGTTTCTTTTAAAACTTTACACTCGCTCATTTTGAGATGGCTACTTGAAGTGTTATTGCTTACTTTTATAAACTCTTCATGCTCGTTACTTTGCTACATTGGAAATTTGTACTTATAAATATAGTCAATTTGCTATTTGGAACCTCACTGGGCTTTTAGCTCATTCCACGCTATTTGTTTTTCTTACAGGGGTACGAGCGAGGCGTGAAACGTGTACAGACTAGCATAGTCTAGTTGTTTTGACTTTTATAATTGTACTCACACTAGTCGCTCGATTAGAGTTGAATGTACTGAGAATTTAAATCTTTTGATGTATTTGGGACTGTATGGATGGTTGAGATAGAAATGGATGTATTTGTATGTTCCAAACTTGGGAACTATTATTTCGTTTATTATTGAGATTGCATCTTATTTTATTTGATGTGAGTGAGTGAGTCCTGGCGAGAGTTGGGCAGGCGGTCCGCTAAACCCTAGGGTACGCCCAAGGGAAGGTGGGGCCGTCACATAACTCGAATTCATACAAAGGAAAGGATAAGAAAAAGAAAAATAGGAAAGGCGCGAAAAGAAAACATATCAAGATTTTTCAAAACTCTCATTTCTACCTTGAAAATCAACTATTATGTTTAGACTAGCATTGAACTGGCCAAATGTTCGTTTTCCTTACGCGCCAAATGCAGGTCAATCATCTTTCAAGTAGGACTTTCAGTCTGGCATTTTAACAAACAACAAATGGGGCTAAAAAATTCACCGATTCTCTGCTCAATTGAAGTTATAATCAGCCCCAAAATTGTCAGAAAAATAAGGAATTTCAGTCCAATCGACACATAAAGCATGTATATCCAAAAATTGTATATAATCTGCAGGAAAAATTCAATAAACAATTCTCTGCTTTAAGCTTCAAAAGTCTGAGCTTGAAGAGAAAAATGAAATTCAAAGGAAAAGGATAACTTACAACACACACTCTCTCGGTGAAGATTCGCAGGTGGCAGTGGTGGATTCCGACGAGGTGGTGGCAGCTTCTCGCGAGGGCGGCAGTTCCGGCTGCTCCTTTATTCCTTGCCAGGCCTCCCAGTCTCTGGTTCCTCTTTTCTTTTAGTTTTTCTTCCTCTGCTCAAGCTCTTTCTCCTCCATAGCTTCCCTTTCTTGTTTCTTATCTCATGTTTTCCAATTTTCCTCTCGTCCTCTCTATCTCTCTCTCTCTTGTTTTCACCCCCAAAGTTCTCCCTCTTCTCGTCGTAGCTTCTTCTTTGCTCTTTTGTTTCCCCAAATTTTCCTAGGCTTCCAAGTGTCTTGCCACCTATCCCCCTCCTTGCATGTGGTGTCAACAAAATGAGGACACTTGTCCTATTTGCATGCACTAACACTTGTCTAATGCTCCTTTAATACACTTGTCCAATATGCAAGCCCCTCACCTATCTTCTTATTTTTATTTATTTATTATATATATTTTTTCAAAAATCAATTTAGGTAAATAAAAAAGTTAATTCCTAATTGAAATTGCATTGTAAAAATTTTCATTTATTTTAAATAAATTAAAAACAAATTTTTGAATTTTTGTGAGAATTTTCCTTTTCAGAAATTTAATGCAAAAAAAATATCTTAAAAATAAAAATGATGAACCTAATTTATAAAAATAAGGAAAAATAAACACTAACTATCATTTAATTCATAAAACAAAATAAAATAAAACAAGAATAAAAATAAAGTTAAAATTGAATTAAATAACAAATAAAACTAAAAATAGAGCTAAAATTGAATTAAATAAAAAAATAAAGCTAAAAATTGAATTAAATAAATGAAATTTTGATGTCTACAGCTTGCCCCTCTTTGTCTGAGTTTCGAAAAGACTCGAGACAAAGACGTAGACATCAAATATTTACCTGTAGTTATTCTACCGTGAGTTGAAATAAGCAAACATAAAAAGGTCAGTAGGATAAAAATCCGAACCTGCCATAACATCGGTCAGTGGGATAAAGACCCGAACTTGTCGTAAAATAACGTCAGTCAGTGGGATAAAACCCTAGCCTGCTGTGATAATCGGTCAGTGAGATAAAAGCCGAGCCTATCATGATAATCGGTCAGTGGGATAAAACCCGAGTCTGCCGTGATAATCGGTCAGTGGGATAAAGCCCGAGACTGCCGTAAAATAACGTCGGTCAGTGGGATAAAATCCGAACCTGCCGTAAAATTGGTCAGTGGGATAAAACTGTGACGCCTCCACTTCTCCCAAGGGCGAACCCAAGGGTATCCGCAGGATGCCTGCCCAACTCTCGCCAGAACTCGAGACAAAACCAATTCAAACCTAGTCTAATACTAGCAATGAAAGTCGGAATAAAAGTACGAAATCATTTCCATACATAAATATCCAGTCTTACATCACAATTTCAAATTTACAATCACTTTCCCCAAAATATACAACATCCAAAAGTGTCTAGTCGATTACAATTAAAACACTAATACAAAAGTGCCTCAAGTCGGCATTTGCTTAACTCCTTCCAATCGGGTTCCTGTTAAGGAAACCAAACTAATGGAATGAGCCAATACTCAGTGAAGCCAAGAAACACACAATCAAACACATAACCCAAGTAGCAACAACAATTACATTGTAGGTAAAGCTATCAAGTTCAAATAATTTACACTTCGAATAGGAAAAAAAAATAAACAGAAACAATTCAAGGATACTGTAGTTCTCAGGAGCGAAATTCCACGTAGTCGAGTCAAAGTCTTGATCACAGATCAGGTTGACACTCCGTCAACCACATAAGTATCAAATCAGCGGATACACCACTTTTCTTCGAATCCCGTCACCGTTACACCCCTTTACCGGGCCCGCTCATCAAAGTTTTGATAATACTCGAATACATCATGGCAATACTGCGCGAGTAATGCCGAGCAAGATCTCTCCAATAGATCATGCTCTACGAATATTTCATGGTTTGCTAAGCTTATCGACCAAGCCCATGCTGGCTCGATTCGCAAAGTTAACCAACGAGTTTAGGCGTCCCCGAATACGAATACGAATATGAATACGAATTTAAGTCAATGAGCAACGCTCGAATAGACGATTCCAGATAGGAATCACAAATACGAATCATAACCACATTACTAAGTACAAGTCGGATACGAATTCACATAGGAAAATTCAAATATAATTTCATTTGAAAGAGGATGAGTGTGGTAAAGTACACACTTGTCTCTCAAAGTTCAAATTCATATAACGGATAAGAAACAGTTAACCACTTAGCGATAAATTCATGCACTTGACACTCACCAATCAAAATAAGAGAGTGAGTGCGTAAACAAGCCCTTAGGTGTTCCCCTCGAGATCCTCGTGAAGGTCTCCTTGAGTACCTGAGCAAACAATAGTTATCTATTACACACTATCACTTGAAAATCCTTTCTTATCAAGAGAGGGATTGTACACTTGTAAAATCTAGAAAATACCATGGAATGGGGTTTTACTTACTCAAAATTCAAGATTCAAAAGTAGTGTTTATTAATACAAGGAAAAACTGATTTCCTTTATGAAGACAAGTCCAAAATGGTCAATTAGTATTGAAGGATAGGGAAGAGTTTCAAAAACTCTATTCCCATCAAGTTTGAAAATTTCTGATTTGAGGTTCAATTTTTGAAAAATCGTATCTCACTCTTCGTATTTCCAAAATTGGAAAACTTGGTACCGTTAGAAACTACTTCCAAAGTACTAAAAGTTTCTAGAAGACACTTTTCCATGATTCTAGTTGGAAGATATTCGAAATTTGGCCCAAAGTTGCTGTTTTGGAATGTCAAGACAGATTTGGGTTGATTTTCGACAAAGTTTGGAAATTCGGCAAAATTCACACAATGTGAACTAGCTTCTAAAATTTGGAACTCAATTAGAGTTACAAGCAAAGTTTTAAAAAAAAAAAGCAGAACAAGAATTGGAGTTTTGAGCACCAAGATATAGCGGGTCAAAGTTACTGAAAAGTGAGACCGTTAGGCCAATTTTCCAGATTTAAATCACGGATTTTGGGACTTTGGTTGAGCATCAAAATGGACTCGGAATGGCACCAAACTTGGCAGTATTTTACTACCATATAAGGGCTATTCCTCTGTAAAATTTCGTAGAAAAATACATACTGGAAGTTGGTTAATCAAATCACTAAAGTTTCCAAATTTATAAGGCAAATCTGCCTGGTATGTAAAGTTTCCTTTTCTAAATATTCGGCTAACGAAAACATCTCAAATATGGTTCATTTATGTAAAAATTTCTAAGAAACATCCAAGATGTGTTTGGTAGGTGATTAACACCAAAATTTCGAAACAACAAGTCCCAATCAAGGTTAAGGCATCAACTAGCCAAAAAGAGGGTTTTCAATCTCTGAGTCAGTTTCAAACTTCGGCCACAACTCACTCACTTCAACTTGGAATTGAGCTTGGTTGATGGCGTTGAAAACTAGATTCATAAAGATACAATTTCTCAGAAGAAGTTATTTTAAAAATCTGTCCACAACTAGCTCATATTTGGGCATCAACTCATTGCTTAAAATAGAGCTTCCAGTCAAATGAGAAACAGAACAGGTAAATTTACAAGGTTTGTTCAGATCACTCAGGTGCAATCAGGATGTGCATTTTATACCGTTGGAAATCTGGGAATGTCTAGTTTCCAGTGCCGCAAACGGCAATCGATTTCGACTTTGGTGAAAAAAGTTATAGCTGTTTGAAAAACACTGCCAGAGCAATACGGTAAAAATTCTAGTTTTGATGAACTTTCGAAATCACAACATTTGGCCAACCAAATCACGTAATTTTTTGTGGAAACCTTCCACACAGCCCACACAACATATATACATCATAAAAAAGTCAATAGAAATTCAAAAAATTGCTCTATAGGTCACGGCATTCACAGGGGCAGAAATGAAAAAAATTCTCCCCTTCACTTTCTTTGAGCTTTCATCCATAATATCACTCATTTCTACTCATTTAAGCACTAATCCAACATTATTAACATCAAAACCCACAAAATCAGTCCATCAAGCCAAAGTGGGAGTTCATAGAGCCCACACACCAAATTTCCAACATAAATAAAGCTACCCATAAGAAATTATGAACTCATAAGTGCTAAACAACTTCCATAAGTCAAGATTTTAGTAGTTGATCGTTGTTTACCTTCCTTGATGAACAAAGCAGAAAATTTCGGCCTCTTGAAGCTAAAAGAAAACCATGAGATGAAGCTCTTTTCCTAGGAACAAATTATAGAAGATTCCCAGAGATTATTTTCTTTGCTCTGTCTTCTCTCTAAAAAACCTTCTCTCTAAAAAGCCTAGTTTCTTCGTGAAATCACTTAGTTGGCATGGCTGCCCTTCAGCCATCGGCTGAGGGGCAAAGGTCTCCTACAGAAAAAAAATCCTTTTCTCAACTTTTCTCACAGCCTGCTACATCACCTATCAAAATTCAGCATGTGTCTGTTTACAAGGGTGAAGCTGTGGTTATTTTCTCCAGAAAAGATGTGGACAAACTTGCGGCACCGTTTAGATGGACTTTGGTTGGAAAATTTTCTCGTGGAAGACCTTCATTGGAGGATACTCGCAAATTCTTTTCTTCACTAAATCTGAAAGACCAAGTTTCCATTGGTTTGATGGATTATAGACATGTTTTGATTAAGTGCACCGCTGAAGTAGATTTCAACAAGATTTGGATGAGAGGGATTTGGCAATTGGGTAAATATCCGATGCGTGTATTCGGTGGACCAGGGAGTTTCATGTTCATAAAGAGTCATCTCTGGCTCCAGTTTGGGTAGATCTTCCTAACTTACCTATTCATTATTTTGATAAACATTCTTTGTTCTCCATACTTTCTCCAGTAGGAAGACCTTTGTTCTTGGATTCGGCAACGGCTGCTGGGACACGACCTAGTGTGGCCAGGGTCTGTGTGGAAATTGATGTATCGAAGCAAGTTGTACCAAGGGTCTGGATAGCTGTTGAAGGAGAATCAGGTTTTTGGCAAAAGATAGTACCAGAGAATCTGCCGTCATACTGTTCTTATTGCTGGAGATTGGGTCATTTGTCTGTCGACTGCAAGAAGAATTTGACTGAGCCTCAATCCAAGCGGCTGCAACATGGTTTAAATTCACAAATCCACAAGGATTCAATGCTAGTAACTAAACAAATGCATTTTACTAATGGGAAAGTTACTGATGAAGTGCCAGTTCCTGGTATGATTGAGGATGAAGGGACATCAGCCGATGCAAGGGTGAAGAATGGAAGATCTGTCCAGCTCGAAAACGAAAGAAAATTAATGGATACTGATGTGGGTTTAAAAACACAAAATGGGAACAATGATTTTTTGCCAGAATGTTCAGATCGTTCACATGAGCACAATACAATTTCTAATGAGAAAAATTCTGAGAATTTGACATTAACAGGTGTGGATGACAATGAAGGAAACACAACAGCGGTTACAATGAAGCCTCCTCTATCTGTTCAACGAGCCATTGATCCAGAAACACTAGTGACCGAACATGGAGATACTGATGTGGGATTACAAAAACAAACATTGGATGCTGTTGGACAAGCACAACCCATTTCGGATGATGGTTTGAAGAACATTACCCAAGACCATGATTGTGAAGGGTCCCAGATGGTAATGGATACTGCTTTGACAGATTTACAGCAGCAAAGGGCCGAAACAAATGAAATGGCCGACACTCAAATAACTTATAATTTCAACAGCCATGATTGTGAGGGGTCCAAATCAATTGCAAAGCAATATTACGAAGCTGCTCAACATCACAAGGCCGACACTAATGCACTTAACAATCTTTATGTTGATTTGTGTGGGGACGAGCCGGACAGCTTCACTTCAAATATGACGAATATAGTCATATTGCCAACTGGTGTTGGCAACTTATCTCCACGCCTGGTTGAAGCTCGTGACAAGTCCTTGGATCCATCAATAAATCCGTTAAACATTGACCAATCTGTTGTTGACGAGAAGAATGGCCGACAAACGAGAGGAAAAGGTGTGCGGATTATTGTGCCATCTGATAGACAATTACGGTCCACAACATCTTTCCATAACTCATTCCAGGTTCTTTCTAATGATTAGTGGTATCTTTTGGAATATTAGAGGGGTAGCTAAAGCCCCTAATTTAAGAAGACTGATTAAATTGGTACGATTTCATCGTGTTCAATTTGCTGTGATTTGTGAACCAAAATTAGATGTGTCTAAATTAGAGTCCATCCGTCTAAGGTTATCTTTTGATCATGCCTTTGTTAATCTTTCTAGTGATATTTGGGTATTTTATAGAAACCCTTTTGCATGTTCCATTGTGGGTAATTCGGATCAACACATTTCCATACATGTTCAGAATTCATTCATATCTAGTCCAATTATCATGTCGTTTGTCCATGCCAAGTGTTCAGTCGAGGAGCGTCGAGAATTATGGTGCAATTTATTAAATGACAAACCAATCTCTCTTCCTTGGTGTATTGGGGGTGACTTTAATGTCATCTTAGCTGCTCATGAAAAAAGCGGTGGTCGTCCATTCACAATAGCGGAGGGGGTGGATTTCATGTCTTTCATGGAGGAGGCGGGGGTTTTTGATATAGGCTTCTCTGGAGCTAGTTTCACCTGGTCTAATAATCGGAGAGGTAGAGCCAGGGTTTCAAAGAGGTTGGACAGGTTTCTAATTAATGGGTCATGCTTGGAAATTTCAGATGTAATTTCTGTGATTCACTTGGCAAGACATCCTTCAGATCATGCACCGTTGAAGATTTCTTTTGTGGATCAATCAGACAATAAGCCGCGGCCTTTCCGTTTCTTGAATATATGGACTACCAAACCCGAACTCTTGGAGGTTATTCGGCAAGCTTGGAATCAAGATGTGGTTGGTTCTCCGTTACGAGTACTGTGCTCCAAATTATTGGCAACGAGGAGGGCTATTCAAGTATGGAATAAACAACACTTTGGAAATATATTTGATGCTGTGCGATCTGCGGAAATGGCAGTCCAACGGGCAGAACAAGTTGTGGATCAAAATGTCTCCGAGGAATTTCATGTTCAGCTTAGCAAGGCTCAGGCGGAATTACGGCATGCACTATCAATTGAAGAACAATTCTGGAGTCAAAAGGCCAGAATAAAATGGCTTGCAAAGGGATATCGTAATTCAAGGTATTTTCATGCGGTTGTAAAGCAGAGACGAGCCCAAGGAAGGATACACCGTATCAAAAATTCCAATGGTATTTGGGTGGAGACGAATGCTGAAATAGTATCTAAAGCAATAACATACTTCTCAGATATTTTCACAACGGCCTCTTTACAGTCTTCTACTGATTTGCTGCATTTAATCCCGCCTATGATCTCGGAAAATGACTATGACAAATTGGAGAAATTACCCTCGATTGAGGAGGTCTATCGAGTTGTGAGATCAATGGATGGAGATAGTGCTGCGGGCCCAGATGGATTCACTGGCAAATTCTTTACATTTGCATGGGAGGTTGTCGCCCAAGATGTTCATAATGCAATACTCAGCTTTTTCTGTGGGGCAGAGTTACCTCGATTCATCACTTCTACCTCTATTGTATTAATTCCCAAGACGACAAATCCTCAGGATTTCTCTCAATATAGGCCAATCAGTCTGTGTAATTTCTTCAACAAGCTAATATCCCGGATTTTAGCAGATAGAGTGGCTTCTACATTGCCAAAAATTATTTCTCCCCAGCAAACAGGATTTGTGGAGGGACGTAATATAACAGAAAATTTTCTTTTAGCTCAAGAGATAGTATCGAGCATTGGAAAAAAGAAAAGAGCTGGAAATGTGGCAATGAAGCTGGACATGTCTAAGGCATATGACCGGGTGGCATGGGATCATATTACTGGTGTTCTAAGAAGATTTGGTTTTGGGGAAAGATTCATTGATCTTGTATGGCGATTGATTTCTAATGTCTGGTTTTCGGTCATTATAAATGGGTCTACCCATGGTTTCTTTAAATCTTCAAAAGGACTACGTCAGGGTGACCCTTTATCGCCTGCTTTATTCATTATAGGAGCTGAGGTTTTGTCTAGAGGTTTGAATAATCTTGCCTTGCAATCGGGATTTGTGGGCTTCAAAACTCCATACGCATGCCCTTCTATAACACATTTGGCATTTGCAGACGATGTCCTCATATTTGCAAATGGATCTTCACATTCTTTAAAGGCCATCATACAGGTACTACAGATGTATCAAAGGTGTTCGGGGCAGTTGATAAATGTGCAAAAAAGTTGTTACTTGGTTCATCCATCATTGTCACTGGCTAGAAGAAGGGTGATTGAACGTATTACCAGTTTTACCTGGCATTCATTTCCGATACGTTATTTAGGCTTTCCTCTCTATTTCGGAAGGTGTAAATCATCTTATTTTGGGGAAGTATGTCAGTCTATCCTAGGGAGGATTATGACATGGAAATCAAGGTTGCTTTCATTTGGAGGTAAGATAGTTCTAATCAAACATGTTTTAGCATCGATGCCATTGCATCTGCTCTCAGCATCGATTATCCCAGCTAAAGTATTTAGAACTATAGAAAATGGTTTGTCGACCTTCCTTTGGAGGTCATCACCCGAGATGTCCAAGTATCACTGGATACGGTGGTCTCTGATGTGTTATCCAGTAGAAGAGGGAGGAGTTGGCTTTAGAAGACTTCAGGACGTCTACAGAGCATTTTCATTCAAGCTTTGGTGGAATTTCAGAAAGGGGATATCGTTATGGGCTCAATTTATGAAAGCAAAGTACTGTAGACAAAAACATCCCTGCCAGGTAGAAATCAAAACAACGGACTCGGCACTCTGGAAAATGATGGTGAATGTGAGTCGACAAGTGGAACTTTCTATGCTATGGGTGGTCAAAGATGGAGCTTGTCATTTTTGGTACGACAATTGGTTGGGTAATGGTGCATTATTCCTCCAAGCCACGGTTATCCCAAACTTATCTTTTAGTAACTTTATCAGTAATGGACATTGGGATACGAGTCGGTTATGTCAGTCACTGCCAAGTCAAATGGTGACCTCCATTTTAAACCACCCGGTCCTCGAAGAAGAGGGTGAAGCGGAAGTCATATGGATGCCTACTTCTTCTGGAAATTTCTCTCTAGCTTCAGCTTTTCGGGATATTAGGCAAGCCCGTAACATGTCAATAGTGTTTGATAGAATTTGGCATCCTTGTCTTCCTTTGAAAGTTTCTTTCTTCATGTTAAGACTATTGCTGGGGAGACTGCCAATACCCGATAGGTTACGTAACATTGGTTTTCATCTTCCATCAAAGTGTTTTTGCTGTCCATTGGCATCTGAGGAATCAATTGAACATTTATTTTCAAATGGCAATATAGCATCAACAATTTGGAATTATTTTGGAGCTGCATGTGGATTTGATTTATCAGGGTCATCTTTGAGACTCCGCATAGTGGGTTGGTGGTTGAATTCATACGATTCTGAGATACGTCGGTTCATTGGACGGGTTCTTCCCAGTGTTGTGTGTTGGCATATTTGGAAGGCAAGAAATAAAGCAATGTTTGACGATGTCCAGATGAGGTCGATTGCCATTTGTCATGCCATTTTCTCCGAAATCCAATCCATGGTGGGAATTTTTTTCAAAAAACCTCTCCGAGTACCATCATTTTATCATTTGTATGACTGGCCTAATTCATCGGAGGTTGGGTTTACATATAAACTTGTACGATGGGAAACGAAGGAATCTGGTCGCCTCACACTTAATACGGATGGATGTTCTAAAGGTAATCCAGGAGTGGGTGGAGGCGGTGGAGTTCTTCGGGATTCAAATGGCCTACCTTTGATTGGTTTCTCGGCATATTTTGGGGAAACAACATGTCTCCATGCAGAAGCTCGTGCCCTCCTTATTGGTCTCCAAATCAGTGCACATAGGGGTTATTTGAATCTCTATGTGCAATTTGATTCGTTGATATTAATTGGAATTCTCCAGCATCGCATTCATTGTCCTTGGCACATTAGACGGGTTATTAGGCAGATTTAGCAGATCATGGAAGATCCAGATCGATTTTCCCATTGCTACAGGGAAGCAAACACAGTGGCTGATGTGTTGTCCAACGAGGGCGTATCTCATCCACAGCAGCAACTCAGGATATATGAGACATTTAATACATTTCCACCTATGGCTCGTGGAGCAATTCGTCTGGATAAGCTAGGAATGCCTTCAATTCGAAAAATTAAGCTTGTGTAATAGTTTGTTTTCTTTTACCTAAATAAAAAACCACAAACATTTCTCAAAAAAAAAAAAAAAAAAAAAGCTCTTTTCCTAGCTTGAGGTGGTCTCCAAGTGGTTAGCAAAGTGTAGTGTGATTTTGAGATGAAATGGAGAAAGATTGGTGCAAAGATTTGGAGTGAAAATGGTGAAGCTTTTCTTCCTCCTTCCTTGCTGTTTTGGCCGGCCACCAAGAGAGAGAAAAGAGAGTGTAGAGAGTGTTGTAGCTTCTTGAGGAAGCTTGAGAATTTGTGGCCAAGATTTGTCCCAAAAGTCAACCGGGAATAGTGCACGTTCGCGCGCGTTTCGCGCCCGATTCCTCTCGGGTTTGTTTCACTAGTGCACTAAATCTCTAATGCACTTTCATTCATACTATTATTATTCACTCTTAATGGTCTAAAAACAAAGGTCTAAAGTCCCTCAATTAATCACGCTCGTAAAAACGCGTACTTCCGATTTGTGCGCGATAAAGTGGAATTTTCAAGAAATTCTTATAACGATAGTATCACTAACTAATAATTGAGCACTTAAACATAAAAATACCTATTTCCAAGACTAATGTACAAGTTTCCAATTTTTCAAGATTATTGTATTCTCGAATCGATTATTGACTCCAATCGCGTACTCACTATTCTCACTTAACGGCTTTCAAAAATTAAATTTCGAAACGAGTCATTTTAAAAATATAAGTGAGTCATAGTTCCATGTAATTGGGTCTAAAAAGGTTGAAATAAAATATTTGAGGCAAACGGGCAATTAAATATTTAAATAAGCTAGTAATAGGAGTTTAAAATAGATAAATTTGCGAGTCCTCACATCCTCCCCTCCTTAAAAGAATTTCATTTTCGAAATTCACATCTAGGACAATATCATACCCCCTAATAGCCGCACCTATCGGATCAATCAGTAATCTTACAATCACTAACCCATATCTCACAATTTCTATTTTGATTCTATCTTATGAATCTAGGATTTTGTAAAAGTGTGAGTTGTACTAGGGTCACTTAGAACCTCAGATAGACAATGAAAAGCAAGAATCATACCTTCAACGACCGTAGCAGATTGGAAACCTATTGATAGCCTAATGCATAAACCCTAGCTGGTGCTTTAGATCGACTTCCTCCAGCACTAGACTGCTTAGCGGCTGATTTTTCAGGCCTTTGGGTACTACCTGTGAGACCCCGTAATTTTTTCATTTTCTAGGTTTTATTATATTCAATGGCATGTTTTTCTGCATTTTCGTTATTAGGAAAATTTCTAGATAATTTTTATGAGTAAATATAGGGCTTGTTTGGAAGTGAAGTTTTTGGCCAAGTTTTTTAGCTACTAGTTTTTTAACAACTTTTGCTACAGGAATCCCAAAAAATTTATCAAAGTTTTTTACCTACACACTTTAAAATAATACACAAAAAACTTTGCCTTCAACTTTTCTTCTTCTTTTTCCTCCCCCACCCAACCGGCCACCACCTCCACCACCGCTTCCGGTGCCGGTAACTATTCCGGCCAACTTTTGCCGGCCTTCCTTTTTTTTTTTCTCTCCCTCCTCTTCCCCTTTGACCGATATGTTAGTTTCCAAAATCTCTTTTTTCTTTTTTTTTTCTTTCTCCCTCCCCCCTCCCCTCTTTCCCTCTGCCTTTCCCCACCACCTTCCCCCTCCCGCAGCTTGGGGAGAAGAAAAATTGCAAAAAAAATAAAAAATAAAAAAGGTTCTGCCCACGCTAACTGGCACCAGCAGTAACGACGAGAAGGGTTCTCGAGAATTTGTAGTCAAGAAGCCAAGAGCCCTCCTGTCTTTGGACCTGAATCTTCCGGCCGCCCCAGACCAACCTGAATCTTCCGGCTGCCTTCCTGTTCGATTGCGGGCAGAGGGAGAGGGAGGGGGAGCTTTTGCAGGGGTGGGGGAGGGGGGTTGCGGGCAGAGGAGAGCGACGGGGTGGGGGAGCTTTTGCAGGGGGCGGCGGATTTAACTTTTGTAGGGGGTGGCGGGGGAGGGGGAGGGAGGAGGGGCGGCGGGGGAGGGAGTTTCGGGAAAAGGGACAGGGGAGGAGGAAGGGCAGGGGGTCATGTTGGCGGAGGAAAGGGCAGGGGGTGGCCGGGGGAAAGGGCAGTGGGGTGGCGGGGGAAGGGGGTCGCGGTGGCAGAGGGGGAAGGGGCACACAGGGGGTGGCGGGGGGGAGGGGGTCACGGTGGCAGAGGGGAGGTGGCGGGAGGGAAAGGGGAAAGGGAGGAGAGGGGTGGCGGGCGTGAGTGCTGCTGGGAGGTAACGGGGAGGAAAGAAAGAAAGAAGAAGAAGAAAAAGGAAGAAGAAGAAGAAGAGAGGAAAGAAAAGAAAAAGGAAAGAAAGAAAAGAAAAAGAAAGAGAACGAAAAAAAAAGAAAAGGAAAAAAAAGTTTTTCACTCTATAAAAATTTCTACAAAATTTTGCACCTTACAAAAAAAATTTTCACCTTATAAAAACTTCTATAAAATTTTTTCAAAAACTTCTACAGTGCACTACAGTAAAGTTTTAGACAAACTCACAAAAAACTCAGGTTCCTAACAGGCCCATAGTTTTTAGGTGATTTTTCTAGTATCGGTTAGTTTTTAAGAAATTAAGAGTGTATACCGGACGTGGGACCCACTAGGGCGAAAAGTTCGGAAAAATTCGGCCAGTTAGGTTAAGTTTTGGATACTGAGTTTAATTTACCGGGTGTTAAGAGATAATTAGAGGTTACCAAGTGAATTGGTGTGAGAGGAACAAAGAGATAGAGATGCATTTAATGAAGTGACAAGTGTCACATGGAGAATAAGTCTTGAGTTATGACTACTATTCATCCTTTTACCATTTAAATCAAAAATTGACCAAAATTCACCCTTATTTCCAAGCTTCTTGGCCGGCTCTTTCTCAAGAAAAAAGAAGAAAAACTACTCAATTTTCTTACCTTCAATCTTGCTCAATCTTTCATTCCAACCGGTTAATCTTCAAATTACTCCATAAAACCTATTAGTTTAGGGGTATTTAGGTGATTGGTGAAGTTGTTTGGAAGCTTAAGGTGCTAAGTGGTCTCTTTTCTTTGGTTACTAAGGTGAGTAGTGTAGGAACCCCTCTCCTCTATCTAATGATGGTTAATTCATGACTTGTGGTAGCTTAAGGGATGTGATTAGGTGTTATTTCTTGATTTTGGTGGAGATTGATGACATTTTCTATTTAATCATCATTTTGCTGATTTAATATGATTCATATGGTGTGGCTTTGTATGATGATGGGAATTGATCTAGAATGAAGCTAGAAGGTGTAAATTGTGGTTAATTGCAGGAAATTTCTGTTTTGGAAGGAATTGTGAAAGTTAGGGTTTCATTCCCCCTCATTCTACCTGGCACTGTTCATCATAGTTAGAGGCCGAATTAGCCTTGGGTTTAAACATTAAAGTTGTAGGGAATGATATTTTAGAGATGCCTACAAAATTTCAGATCAATCGGAGTAGCGTAGCTTATGAAAAGACTGAAATACCCCTGCTGCCCTGTTTCTACCCGAACTTGGTAATCAGCTTTGGTAATTGGTTAATTTGATTGGGAATGCTTCTGATTTGGTTATTGACACCTTCTGAAGAAATGTATCCTGGTGTCTTAGATTTCGGATGGCTTTGGAATCACTTGATTTGGACTTAGGTAGCCTGACTTATGATGTTTGAACCAGAATGCGGTTTGTTCACCTATTTTTGCGGTTCTGGTTTAGTATATTGAATTTTTGACCTGGTTACACTAGAAACCTGACTGAGTAGCCTTCTTCAACATTGTAGCCCTACCTCTTAGCTTCGAAACGGTGTATATTACACCTCCATCTGATAATCGTAGTACCAATGGTGCCAAAACCGCAAAATGATGTCAAAACTGTTTTTATGGTTTAGAGCTTAATTCCATTTCCAGATTTCCCTGGTTTACTCTTGTGCTTATACATTCTTATGGAGCCCTATTTTGGTAGTATTTGGAATTGGTTTATGACCTGTAATCGAGTCTTATTGTGCTTATTTGAATGTTTTAGGACGTGACGGTGGTCCAAGACGCTCTTTGGGTGGAGGTTTATGAAATATCATTTGCTTGCTTGGTGAGTATACTACTCACTTGTTTGTTTACAATGTGGCTTTATTATATCGAACTTGATGCCTTGAAGGCTTATTTGCACTGTTGAAACTGATTAAAGTGAGGGTGTACTTGATCGCCCTCACCCCCTTTTGTATTATACACGACTGTCTACTGTTTCACTGTGGTACTTGAAATGTACATGGAAAACTGGATTTGGTGTCGTTTGGACGAGGATCCAACGGCTTTTACTGTTACTACTGAGCTCAACCCCATTGGTAGTCGATTGAATCGATCCAGCGAGGGTTTGGTCGTGAAAGTTAACGAGCCATGGGGACTGTTATATGGAATCTTGCAGTAGTGAGACTCTTGATTCCGGTATACTCGAGTATTACCAAATTTCTACTGTTTGGAGTTCGGGCCCGGTAGGGGTATGTTGGGTGGAAGGAATGGAAGTAAAGTGGAGCCTACGGTTGGTTACTCTTAAACATTGACGGAGGGTCAATGAGATCCGATCAAGAATGCAAACGAGGAAAAGGGTTCTTGAAAGCCGCCCGTATCTTTCATTAACTCTATTGATGCATGCTATGGGCTTACTTTTGATGAATTGGAATGAAAAGCTTTATGCTTATATGAACTTTGCTGCTTGAGTGGTAGTATCTCACTGGGCATAAGCTCACTCTATTCCTTTTGTTTTCCTTACAGGAAATTGAATACTTTTGGAAAGTCCATGAATGTTGGTTGCCGAGTTGAGCTTATGTAAATGAAATTTTGAATAGCTCATTTTGAGCAAACTCTAAGTGCATTTTGGATCCAACCAAAACTGTTGAGTTGTAATTTGCAAACCGTACTTGTATAAACTCGTTGGACAACTTGGGTATGTCCTTTTGGGTATGTAAATGCTAAATTTCAAGATGTATATGTTTGATTGATGCTTGGTTGGATTTTGACGTGTCGGTTACTATTCATGGCCGACTCCGTTTACGTTTTTTCTTATTTTGTAATTTTGACTTGTCTAAGCGCGCTTGTATGTTCCGGAACTTTTAAACCGTATTGAATTGTCCCGTTAGTCCTGGCGAGAGCTGGGTAGGCAGTCCGCTAACCCCTTTGGTTCGCCTTAGGGGAAGGTGGGGCTGTCACACTACCTCCTTCTTTTGGTACGGTTGGGCATTTCGATATCTGGTGCTCGTTACTACCACAATACAAGCACCTCTCTTGTTTCCTAAAACACTCACTCTCTGTATGGTTGAGGTTACCACAATAACCACAAACAACTTGGGGAGCCACAGATTGACCACTTGGAGGTGTCCCTCTAGATTGACTTCGTCCATTGCAATCTGCTCTTGATTGAGTCCCTTTTGGTGTGCTAGATATCTCCACTTCACCCGTTCCTTTTCCCTTTTTAAAAGGTGGGGCACTCTTATCTGCCTCTTTTCTTAGCGTGAAAGTCTCTAACTTGCAGCCTGGCACTCTCGACTCTCTGTGCTTTTTCTAAGATTTCAGTGAACGTAGAGATTTGGGCTGCTGCTAAACCCTCCTGAATCTCCACATTAAGTCCTTGTACATAGTTCCTTATCCTCCTTCGTTCATTAGTCACCAATTCTGGAGCATACTTAGAAAGCTTAGTAAATTTTCTTTCATACTCGGCTACACTAGAAGTTCCTTGCCTCAACTTTATAAATTCATCTTCCCTTTTCTCTTGAATCAAGGGTGGGAGAAATTTCTCATTAAATTCCCTCGTGAAGTTTTCCCAAGTCCAAGGGGTCTGCGCACTTTCCCATTTCCCCCTTATCAAGTCCCACCAGGCACGTGCCACTCCCTCAAATTGGAAAACAGCAAAATTTACTCGCCTATCGTCGGTATAGTCTAAAGCAGCGAATATATTAGTCATTCTCTCTAACCAGTTCTCAGCTGCCTCAGAGTCGGGCTCTCCAGTGAATTTAGGTGGGTTAAACTTCAGGAACCTCTCCAAAGCCTTATCTTCTCTTCTATCCTGGACCTTGTCTTTCAGCTAAGCGTTCTAGGATATCAGTCATCCTATTGATGGCAGTAGCCACTTGATTTCCCTCTACATTTTCCTGTCCCTGGGTCAGTCCAGTTGCCGATCCCTGGTTATCCCTATGAGATTGGGACTGTCTAGTCCCTCGCCTACGGCCTCGACCACTCCTTAGTCCTTCCATTATCCTAGGTATGCCTAATGCAAGAAATAAATCAATTACGCGAGAAAATACTTAAAACAAGAACCAATCATGAAAACATTGAAAATAGCAATAATTTATATTCATTAGCACTTTCAAATCCGTACAATTAGCAAGTCATGGGGGAGTTCACAAAAATATAGCACACAGGTGCCACAAGAGTACTTTTAGTCACAGAAGACTAAAGTAGAAGCAAGTGCCACAGAAGTAGGCCACACAGTCATGCAAAATACAATGGCCTCAGCACTTAGCATCACCCCTGGTAATCCTAACTATATCAGTCAAAAGGGTCAAAAGAGTTAATCACTAGGGACCTAGTCCACAGTAGGACTACCAGGAAGAATCTCCTCTTCAGGATCCTCCTCTAAGTCCTCCCCTAAATCGGGCTCTGGACAATATCCGACATCCCCTCTATCATCTCAGTGGCATCAGCTAGGATCCCGGAAGCCAGATCATGGACCTCCTCACCTAACCTAGTGAGTCGAGCCCTAGTCCTCTGGAGCTCCTCACGAGTGACTACAGCAGTAGCCTCCTCGCCAGCCACTACCTCCTCAAGGTCAGCGATCCTCTCGCCCTGAGCACCTACCATCTGTCTAAGTTCATCCACCACCTCCTGTAAATCTCGGTTGAGGTTCACCAACTGACGACGCTCGTCGTCCAAGGCTAGCATAAGGTAGTTCGGGTAGGCAAACGTCACCCTACACGAATATCGAGGATACCTATCATAAGGCGAATAACGCACACGAGCTCCTCCACCCAGAGCTCGGTAGTAAATAGGCCAAGGAGGCTCTACGTGACCATTAGCATGGCCATTCCCATTAGCTGCCGGAGTCCCATTTCCATTTTCCATCCCAGCAAAACAATCACACTTTTCGGGTTAGAAACTTAGTCACTAGCTCGCTTAAATATCACTTAAGGAATAACTGAGTGATCCAGTCACTATTCTCGAGAGCAAAGTCTCTCAAATATCTCCCAAAATAACCTTTTTTTTTAAACTAATGCTCCGATTTTTCATCTCTACAAGCTGTCACTAAAATTTCAAACTAGTTCCACAGTCCGACATCCAAAACTTTTAAGCCTAGGATACGCTACAAAGATCTGAAGCCTAAACTCTGATACCAACTGTGACACCCCCACTTCTCCCAAAGGCGAACCCAAGGGTATCCACGGGACGCCTGCCTAACTCTTGCCAAGACTCGAGACAAAACCAATTCAAAGCTAGTCTAATACTAACAATGAAAGTCGGAATAAAGGTACATAGTCATTTTCATACATAAATATCCAGTCTTACATCACAATTTCAAATTTACAATCACTTTCTCCAAAATATACAACATCCAAAAGTGTCTTGTCGATTACAATCAAAACACTAATACAAAAGTGCCTCAAGTCGGCATTTGCTTAACTCCTTCCAATCGGGTTTTTGTTAAGGAAAACAAACTAATGGAATGAGCCAATACTCAATGAGGCCAAGAAACACACATGCAAACACATAACCCAAGTAGCAACAACAATTACATTGTAGGTAAAGCTATCAAGTTCGAATAATTTACACTTCGAATAGGAAAAAAAATAAACAGAAACAATTCAAGGATACTGTAGCTCTCAGGAGCTAAATTCCACGTAGTCGAGTCAAAGTCTTGATCACAGCTCAGGTTGACACTCCGTCAACCACATAAGTATCAAATCAGTGGATACACCACTTTTCTTCGAATCCCGTCACCGTTACACCCCTTACCGGGCCCGCTCATCAAAGTTTTGATAATACTCGAGTATATCATGGCAATACTGCGCGAGTAATGCCGAGCAAGATCTCTCTAATAGATCATGCTCTACGAATATCTCATGGTTTGCTAAGCTTATCGACCAAGCCCATGTTGGCTCGATTCGCAAAGTTAACCAACGAGTTTGGGCGTCCCCGAATACGAATACGAATACAAATACGAATGTAAGTCGATGAGCAACACTCGAATCGACGATTCCAGATAGGAATCAGAAATACGAATCATAACCACATTACTAAGTACAAGTCGGATACGAATTCACATAGCAAAATTCAAATATAATTTCATTTGAAAGAGGACGAGTGTGGTAAAGTGCACACTCGTCTCTCAAAGTTCAAATTCATATAACGGATAAGAAACAGTTAACCACTTAGCGATAATTTCATGCACTTGACACTCACCATTCAAAATAAGAGAGTGAGTGCGTAAACAAGCCCTTAGGTGTTCCCCTCGAGATCCTCGTGAAAGTCTCCTTGAGCACCTAAGCAAACAATAGTTATCTATTACACACTATCACTTGAAAATCCTTTCTTATCAAGAGAGGGATTGTACACTTGTACAATCTAGAAAATACTATGGAATGAGGTTTTACTTAGTCAAAATTTAAGGTTCAAAAGTAGTGTTTATTAACACAAGGAAAAACTGATTTTCTTTATGAAGACAAGTCCAAAATGGTCAATTTGTATTGAAGGATAGGGAAGAGTTTCAAAAACTCTATTCCCGTCAAGTTTGAAAATTTGTGATTTGAGGTTCAATTTTTGAAAAATCGTATCTCACACTTCGTATGTCTAAAATTGGAAACCATGGTACCGTTATAAACTACTTCCAAAGTACTAAAAGTTTCTACAAGACACTTTTCCATGATTCCAGTTGGAAGATATTTGAAATTTGGCCCAAAGTTGCTGTTTTGGAATGTCAAGACAGATTTGGGTTGATTTTCAACAAAGTTTGGAAATTCGGCAAAATTCACACAATGCGAACTAGCCTCTAAAATTCGGAAATCAATTAGATTTACAATCAAAGTTTAAAACAAAACAAGCGGAACAAGAATTGGAGTTTTGAGCACCAAGATATGGCGGCTCAAAGTTACTAAAAAGTGAGATCGCTAGGCCAATTTTCCAGATTTAAATCACGGACTTTGGGACTTTGGTTGAGCATTGAAATGGACTCGGAATGGCACCAAACTTGGCAGTATTATACTACCATATAAGGGCTATTCTTTTGTAAAATTTCATAGAAAAATACATACGGGAATTTGGTTAATCAAATCACTAAAGTTTCCAAATTTCTAAGGCAAATCTACCTGGTATGTAAATTTTCCTTTTCTAAATATTCGGCTAATGAAAACATCTCAAATATGATTCATTTATGTATACAATGTCTAAGAAACATCCAAGATGTGTTTGGTAGGTGATTAACACCAAAATTGTGAAACAACAAGTCCCAATCAAGGTTAAGGCATCAACTAGCCAAAAAGAGGGTTTTCAATCCCTAAGTCAGTTTCGAACTTCGGCCACAACTCACTCACTTCAACTTAGAATTGAACATGGTTGGTGGCGTTGAAACCTAGATTCATAAAGATACAATTTCTCAGAAGAAATCACTTTGAAAATTTGTCCACAACTAGCTTATATTTGGGCATCAACTCGCTGCTGAAAACAGTGCTTCCAGTAAAATGAGAAACAGAACAGACAAATTTACAAGGTTCGTTGGACCACTCAGGAGCAATCACAATGTGCATTTTATACCATTGAAAATCTGGGAATGTCTATTTTCCAGTGCCGCAAACGGCACTCGATTTCGACTTCGGACCAAAAAGTTATAGCTGGTTGAAAAACACTGCCAGAGCAATACAGGAAAAATTCCAGTTTTGATGAACTTTTGAAATCACAACATTTGGCCAACCAAATCATGTAATGTTTTGTGAAAACCTTCCACACAGCCCACACAACATATATACATCATAAACAAGTCAATAGAACTTCAAAAAATTGCTCTAAAGGTCACGGAATTCACAGGGGCAGAAATAGAAAAATTCTCCCCTTCACTTCCTTTGAGCTTTCATCCATAATATCACTCATTTCTACTAATTTAAGTACTAAACCAACATTATTAACATCAAAACTCACAAAATCAGTCCATCAAGCCAAAGTGGGAGTTCATAGAGCCCACACACCAAATTTCCAACATAAATAAAGCTACCCATAAGAAATTATGAACTCATAAGTGCTAAACAACTTCCATAAGTCAAGATTTTAGTAGTTGATCGTTGTTTACCTTCCTTGATGAACAAAGCAGAAAATTTCGGCCTCTTGAAGCTAAAATAAAACTGTGAGATGAAGCTCTTTTCCTAGCTTGAGGTGGTCTCCAAGTGGTTAACAAAGTGTAGTGTGATTTTGAGATGAAATGGAGAAAGATTGGTGCAAAGATTTGGAGTGAAAATGGTGAAGCTTTTCTTCCTCCTTCCTTGCTGTTTTGGCCGGCCACCAAGAGAGACAAAAGAGAGTGTAGAGAGTGTTGTAGCTTCTTGAGAAAGCTTGAGAATTTGTGGCCAAGATTTGTCCCAAAAGTCAACCGGGAATAGTGCACGTTCGCGCGCGTTTCGCGCCTGATTCCTCTCGGGTTTGTTTCACTAGTGCACGAAATCTCTAATGCACTTTCATTCATACTATTATTATTCACTCTTAATGGTCTAAAAACAAAGGTCTAAAGTCCCTCAATTAATCACGCGCGTAAAAATGCGTACTTCCGATTTGTGCGCGATAAAGTGGAATTTTCAAGAAATTCTTATAACGATAGTATCACTAACTAATAATTGAGCACTTAAACATAAAAATACCTATTTCCAAGACTAATGTACAAGTTTCCAATTTTCCAAGATTATTGTATTCTCGAATCGATTATTGACTCCAATCGCGTACTCACTATTCTCACTTAACGGCTTTCAAAAATTAAATTTCGAAACGAGTCATTTTAAAAATATAAGTGAGTCATAGTTCCATGTAATTGGGTCTAAAAAGGTTGAAATAAAATATTCGAGACAAACAGACAATTAAATATTTAAATAAGCTAGTTATAGGAGTTTAAAATAAATAAATTTGCGAGTCCTCACAAAAACCCGGGCCTGCCATAAAATAACGTCGGTCAGTGGGATAAAATCCAAACCAGCCGTAAAATTGAAAAGATTTTTATAGAATGCTTTTTGCAGAATTTTGAAAATAGAGACAGATGATTTCTCAAAAAATATTTGCCCCAGTGTGATACTATTGCACCATTGGACTTACAGAAAGAGAAATAATCATAATGATAGATAATGCCACCACCATCCGATCAATCCTGCTTTCAAGAAATGTGTAAACATGAGTATTTGGGTGTTCTTTTCCGATGTAGCGAAAACTTAACTTTACTCTGAGAACTGTGTCAAATTTCCTCAACTTGACAAGACACTTGGTATCCAGGTAATTTCAATAAATCACAGGGATTGCCATTTGATAAGTCTAGTGAGATAAATGAGACCATAAAACTCATGAAAGAATATTTTATTTATACAAAATGATAAAAATTCGAGTAACACGAAAAGCAGCTATAGCCATTTATCTTTATTGAAAGAAAGAAAAATTGACTTTAGAGAAATGAACTTGTACACTCAAAACTTTACATTTCATGAATCAAAACACTTTGATTCTCAAACCAAATGTCACGTTTGACCCATTTGGATATCATCCCTGTGACGACCCCACTTCCCCCTAAGGCGAACCAGAGGGTTGGCGGGCCGCCTGCCTAGCTCTCGCCAGAACTCACACAAGCAAACTATCCAAATCCTTCCAAAGAATAACCTAAACTATTACAACACCGTTTCCTTCGAAATTGGCGGAAGACTAAAACCACATTAACTTCAGAGATAACAGCATTTTTAAGATAGCCAATCGTCGACTCTTAAATACCTTACTCGTTACAAACCAGGCAACAAAAGCATACAATCCAAATACATTAGTACAAGCCAAACAACAAATCCAGGTTTTACACTTTTCCAGCTTCAAGAGGCAACCCAAAATAAAAGATACAATGTTTAATTCAAACTACATGCATAAAAGTGAAATTAGATTTCAAGTCTTGCTCAAAAGCCGGGACCTGTCAAGGAAAACAAATGAACGTGGGGTGAGCTAAAGCTCAGTGGTGCCCCAAAACATGCAATCACGTAAATCAAACAACGAATAACGATTTCACAATTTAGACAGTTAGGAAAGCGTATAACAGTACAAGATAGGATACAGGGCTCTCAGGAGCCATTCTCCCCGCTTGATCAAAATTTACCGTAGTTGACCCTCCGTCAACTCTCACTACCTAAGGTCCATGTAGATCTTTTTATTTTTCTTACCTCCAGCCACCAATCATTCCCCTTTACCGGGCCCGAACGCCAAACATGAGAGTGGTAATACTCGAGTATACCTTTTTATAAACTAGTCGAGGGATTCACCCAACGACGTCACAACACGTAGTTACCAGGTCAGGATAAGAGGCCCTCCCACCCTAAGGTGTGGTACATTCCCCTGCCTGGTGATTTAGTACTTGAGATAGGATAAGAGGCCCTCCCACCCACAGGTGTGGTACATTCCCCTGCTCAGTACTTAGCAAGTACGAGCAAGATATTCACAAAAACATTTCAAGCAAGTTGCCACTCGAAAGGCTAGTGCGATAAAGTACACACTGCCCCTTCGATGGTTCGGAAAAACCACTTTCCAGATATCACATAACACGTCAAGAAAGCACTTTAACACTTTAGTCATAAAACAAGCACGGACACTCACCAAAAGTGAAGCTCAAAAGTCAAGCTGGGAATCGTAGTCCACGTCCTCGCTAAACCCTAAAATACCAAATTTTAAAACTATAAGTTGGCTATACCAGCTCTAGGGTCACGTAGGAAAATTATTCGCATGTATGACTGATTTATTTTCTTGAAACAGTCGACAAACCATGTAGTATTAAAACTAGTTAAATACTTTGTAAAGTTTCCTTAATATTACTTTTCTTGTAAAAGTGTTATTAGAACTAATTTACGTGAAATAATGTTTCTTGCCGAACAAGCTTTCTACGCTTTTAGCTAAAGTTAGTAAATACTCGCATTTTGTAACTTTTCCTATAGACAGCTAGCCAAGGACAAATCTTAAGAAAGAAAAGGAATTGAAACAAGACTTAGGGTTTTAAAAGCTAGAAAAATTATTTTCTATAACTATTAAGGCTAGTTTAAGCCAAAGGAAACTTGTCGGGTTGGCAAAATTTAGGGCAAAATACTAAATACTGAATTTTATCGTTTAATACTAGCGAAAAAAATATTTTTGATTAGCTTGATCAAAATTGCTCGAGTTCACAGGGTCGAAACGACTTTCACAATTTCGATTCCATTTCAAAATCACATTATGGCTCAAATTTGTCGACATGATAAAATCACATTTCAAATAGCAAATCACTAGGGCTTCTTCAATCATTAGCCCTAGATTTCAACAGATTCATTTCTGCTAGAAAAGTAAAACAAGTGACCAAGGCTTCGTCAATCATTAGCTCTTGGTTTTGGCAAGCTCATATCACATCTCAACTTAATCAAAATAAACATAAGGCCTCCAAGCAGTCCCAGCAGTTTAATTTCATCAACTTTAACACTTATATAAAATCATTCAAATGGCCAGGGCTTCATCAATCATTAGCCCTTAGCATCCAACAATTATTTCTTATAACAATATAGCCAACATTTCAACCAAACTTTTATTGTTCAGAAACAAGGATAACTTAAACATTTTCCAGCAATTGTTATTCCAAACTATCACGAATTCCCTCTCAACATTTTTGATTAAATCCTCCAAAATATCAAATGTTTCATAGCTAAACAACTTACACGGCTTAAAATACGCATTTTTTTATGCATTTCAAAGCCATTATACTCCAAAGAAAAATTCCAGAAACCAATTGAAGAATTTCTGCTCAACCTCTCGGTCATTAAAATTTCCAGCACTTCAGTGTTCATAAATCCAACATTTCCTCGGCTAAAAATGCTATTAAACTCTCAAATTCAGCATGCAATTACTTGGCTAGACAATTAACATTTCCAGCTCGAAGATCAAGCGTGAACAATAGTTATAACATCACAGT